>NC_140966.1:99828313-99900813 GCF_056783735.1 Eptatretus burgeri | reverse complement strand
CACGAATTTTGTCTCCAATAGTTTCTGCAAAATCCCAATGATCAGTTTCAACATCGGTGCATCAGGGATCGGCCGTGTGGACGACTGATCAGCATTCTCCCCAACCAGTTCTTATTAGCAAAGTTCCCCGACCATTTACGTTGTTTTGCTGTGTCATTTTTATTCCTGTTTTGCTCTTTGTATTTCATCAACTTTTCTGTCCCAGACCATGTCCTATGTTTGATCATTTCGTTCATCTCTCGAGTTCAGTCGGGCCTCCTTGTGGTAGTTGAGTGTGTGCTTTCCCTTCGTTTTCTGCCTCGTTTTTGCTTCTTTGTTCCATTGTAATTTCTGAACCTTCAGCTCAATCCTTTTCCCCTCCACTCTCAAAAGTTAAAACAAAATATCGCTCATTCTTCACCCAGAAAAAACAAGAACAAACTCTTGCGGGGTGGTTTGGGGAAAACCCATCAACAACAACAATGGGATCTTTTTTGTTTTTGAAACTCCACTCTCATTTTCCTATCCTTCCTTTGCAATATCACCAAATGTAAAGAAACTTTTCTCTTCCTTAAAACCCATTCACAACATTCAAAAAAATACTTTCAATAAAACACTTCCAAAATATATCTGAAAGTACCTCACTCTGCTTATTACTCCATCATGAACAACCCTTTTATTTTTCTTCAACAAATCTCTTCCTTTTCTATTTGACAAGGCTTATTTTGCAAAACCTCCTCAATCCTAAATGCCTAGTTCAACCAGCCTCTGCTTTCACTTACAACTGAATTTTCCTCCGTGCCTTCAACCAAAAACACCACCACCCCACCGATGAAGCCTTTCGCAGGTTATCCTGTCTGGGAATCCTGAGGCGTTAATTTTGCAAAGGCTGTGTGCACACGACAATAATTTTCCCCTCATGTCCATTCATGGTGTCAAAACCCTCCGTGACAGTTGTCCCCCCACCCCCATCTGCTCCCAAGTCATCCTGCCCCCTCTCCCCTCTCTACCTCCACCTCATCCTGCCCCCTCTCATCTTCCCTCTGCCATGCCCTTCCCTTGCTCCTCTCCCTCCCAGCTTCAACCTTGTCCCCCCTGGCCTCCCCCCACCCTACTCCCTCTCCTTGCTCCTCTCCCACATCCCTAACTGTGTGCACCGAGGCCTCCTTTCCAACCTGACAGACCTGAGGCGTCCATTCCAAACTGAAAGCTGCAATAAACCATACATCATCTACTTAACTGAATATTTCCTCCACAGGATGTCCCTGACTCATTCGTGTTTCTCCCTGGCTATTGTCTCCTCCAGTTTGATCAACCTGAACCCCTGTCTTGGTGGAGCAGGTGCGCTTTACATCAAAAACTCAATTTCTCAATATCTATGTACTCAATCTGTGAACTTTCCCACCCGGATTTCCCCAAATGGTGAATCTGCCCTCCTGGATATGGTGATGAACAACTTCCACTCCAATGTATCTTGCTCGTCCTCTGCCCAAATTGGCTCTTCTGAGCTTGTGAACGTCAACATCTCTCTGGTTATTCTCAGAGAACAGCCTCTGCACTGGTAACTCTGGCAGTTCATTCAAGCAATCTGGCAGGGACTGCAAGTAGCCATCACACTTCAGGACTGGTCTCCTATATCCACCGCCGCTAATATCAATTCAGCCTGCGATTTCTTCCACAGAAACTGCTCTCTTTTATGCTCAGATTAATTCCAACTCGTCTTCAATTATCTTACCCATCCTCCTGCTCTTGGTACTCTGAATCCTATCATGAGGCAGTTGCCTTAAAAAAAAAAAAGCATTCTCCTCCTGGAAGGCAAATTCAACCAAAGGCAACCTCAAATCATTTCACAAAGCCCACAAGTGTGTGTCCACACTCAGGAGAGCCAGAAAACAATGTCTGTCCAATCTCAATAATGAACTTTCAAACCTGTCTCACTCCTCTAAAACCTGGTGGTGCCTTGTCAACTCTGTCTCGAGTGTATGATCCCCTTCCATGTCCCTCACTTGAAATGGCACCACAGCTGGCTCCACTCATGAGAAGGCTGAATGCCTCAGTTCTATGTTTGCTTCCAAATGTTGTGGCCCTAACCACTCTCTCTCCATATCCACTCGTCCCAGTCATACCCAACTGATTCTTTTGCACCTGAAAAGGTTGGCAAGTTTCTGGCAACCCTCGACTCTGACTCTCCAATTGGACTGGACAGCATCAGCTCATGTGTCCTTAAAACCCTTTCCACTGCACTTGCACTTCTTCTCTCTGCCCTTTTCATTCTGTCATTTACCACAGGTCATCTTCCATATGCTTTGAAATCAGCCAACATCACAGCATGACATCAAATAAAAGTGAAAAAAATGGATTTCCTCAACTGCAGACCAATTCACTTGCTTCCATTCATCAAGGTCATGGAATCTATCATTGCAGTTGACATAAAATCATTCCTTTTCTCCAACAGCTTCATAACAGATCATCAATTTGGATTATTACCAGGTCACTCTACCCTGGATAAGCTGCTTGTACTCTTCCAACAATGGATGAGGCCCTGAACCTCATAAATGAAATTAGAGCAGTCTCTGGACATATCTCGTGCTTTTGATACAGTCGAGCATCCTGCCCTGCTCTCCAAACTGTCTGCCTCTGGAATCCAAGGCCAAATCCACTCTTGGATTACTGACTTCCTCCACACCTCATACCTCTTCTCACACCTCTCCCTCCACCTCTCCCTCTCCCTCTCCCTCTTTCTCACACCTCTCCCTCACACCTCTCCCTCTTCCTCGCCCCCTTTCTCACAACTCTCTCTCACACCTCTCCCTCTCACCTCTCCCTCTCCCTCACACCTCTCCCTCTCCCTCTCCCTCGCACCTCTCCCTCACACCTCTCCCTCACACTTCTCCCTCTCCCTCACACCTCTCCCTCTGCAGCACTTTATCGAAATCTAAGCTTTATTGGAGAGTGGTCAGACAGAAGCCACTCCTGAGAAAAAGGCACATGACAGCACACCTGGACTTTGAAAAAAGTCATGTGAATGATTTTGAGAGCATGAGACAAAAGATTCTGTGGTCTGATGAGATGAAATTTAAACTCGTTAGCCTGAATGCAAAGCGCTACATCTGGCAGAAACCAAGCACACCTCATCACCCATCCAACACACTCCCAACAATTAATCATGGTGGTGGCAGCATCATGCTATGGGGATGCTTTTCAGTGGCAGGCACTGGGAGACTTGGAAGGATAGAGGGAACAGGAATGGAGCCAAATACAGGCAAATCCTTGAGAACCTGCTTCAGAGTGCAAAATTCCTTTGACTGTGGTGAATATCTATGTTCCAACAGGAAAATGACCCCAAGCATGCAGTCAAAGCAATACTGGATTGGCTTCAGAACAAGAACGTGAAAGTCCTTTAGTGGCCCAGCCAAAGCTCAGACTTGAATCCCATTGAGAATCTGAAGAAAGACTTGAAGATTGCTGTTCACTGACACTCCCCATCCAACTTGACAGAGCTTGAGCAAATCTACAAGGAAGAATGAGAGAAAATCCACAAATCCAGATGTGCAAAACTGATACAGACATACCCAAGAATATTCTTAGCTGGAATCGCTGTCAAATTCGCTCTACAAAGTATTGACTTAGGTGGTTGAATACTTATTGACGAAAGACATTTGAGCTTTTCATTTTTCATTAATTTGTAAAAAATTCCAAAAACATGTTTTAACTGTCATTGTGGGGTATTTTGTGTGGATCGGTGACAAAAAAAATCCATTTTAAATTAATACTGCAACACAAAATGTGATAAAAGTCAAGGAATGTGAATGTGAATACTTTCTGAAGGGACTGTATGTGTTTGTAAAGGTTAAGATGGGCTGATTTTCTCCACAAAATTTCTTGAGTATGTCCCAACTCAGATTGATAGGAGGAGATTATTGTCTTATTTGCTCTTTTTTCATTCTTGTTTGGAACCGATTTTTTTTTTATTGCTGAGACTACTGAGACCCCTTCAACCTTTTAAGACCCAAAAATCCCTGAGGACCCAAAAGAGCAATGACACAAAAGACTCATCCATCCATCGGACCATACTCTGTGCAGAGTTTTGGTGCTGCCGAATTAGTCTCCTTGGCTATTGAGCACAATCATGGACGGGTCGCCACTACGACACAGGATACCAGCAAGCTGGCACTCATTTTGCCTACCTCGGAAGGATGACAGTCAGAGTCAACCCCACTTGGTATTAATTCAACAGCCGAATGGGATTTGAACTCAGGATCCTGGGGTCCCAAGCCAACCACCCAAACCATTAAGCCAACACCAGGCATAAAAAAGACCCAGATAACCAAAGTCCCTGAAGACCCAAAATACCCAGATGACCCAAAAGACTTTAGCTTTAATAAGAGCCAAAAGAACCACAAGACCCTGCAGAGTGAAGACACTTTAAGCCCACTATAAATGGCATGTTTTTTTGTGGAGTTCCACTGGAGCATTCTGATGTGGAATGTAATACACCCAAATGATCTTCATGACCTCTTGGGTTTATTAGGTAAATTAACTGCAAAAAAGCCATTAGAATTCCCATGTTTTAAACGCATGCCATGTTGAGGTATATAAAGCAGCTTAATACATCCTTCCACTATGGTGTGGCATTCAAATTATAAAATAAATTAAAACAATGATAACATTGCAACAAAGCACATTCATTAATACTAATCATATTTACAACAACAATAATAATAGAAGTAAAAGTGGCAATAATAATATCGAATATGTAATCCCCACACTGGCCAAGCACATCTGGGTTTGGTTAAAGACAAGCTCATGCTCAAGCAGCACAGCAGGCAGGTATGCAACGAGACTGTGAAGACCAATGAAAATTTTGTCCAACGGTCGCATTATTTTAATAAACCCATATACTTTGTATCCAGTAATTGAGTTGAGGGAGTTTGTTTTTTTGGATAACAAAGAAAAAGCTATTGTATTGTACACCATAACTAACTTGCTGAATCAAAATTTATTTTATGAGTCCAGAGTGAAGTCTTGATTATTGCATCAGTGAGTGCATGTTGGACAATCCTTATTTTGTAGATGCAAGTATTCATTACTGATGATTGGTTAAGATTATGTCACAAATACCTTTGTTTTGCTTTATTGCAGATGTCACATGACAACACCAACATCAATGAGGGACACAGTCCACCAACCGTTAAAAATGAACCATTGGCTTCCCTTCTGACTGCGATGCTTCAGAAGGATCCAATGGAGAGACCCACAATGCAGGTGAGGTTGATACCGTTTTGAACTATTTTATTCACATGAACAAGAACAGGAATCCTCACTCATGCTGGGGTTGCTGAACTCCTGTTGTTGTGGAGCTAAATGCTATTGCTCATGAGTGAAGGGTTTCTTGATCGTGTTTATTTGATTCCAACACGTACATGGTTTTGCAGGAGATTGGAAAGCACCCGTGGTTCAAACAACATCCCACAAATGAATTTTGAAGGTAACCAGCCCTCCTCCTGCATTCTTTAAAAAAAAAAATTATGTTCTTGGTGTTTCTGGACAAGATGGAACCTCGTGGAGAGCAAGGTGATGTCCAGCATGAACTGGGCAGCAGGGCAACTTTTGGACAAAATAAACATGAACTTCCGGTTCTGGGTCTGAGTGTCTTAGCCTTAGATTGTGCAGTGTCTCGTTCCAGTTATCAAAGCTAAGTTTTCAGAACAGCTAAGTTGTGTGTCTCTATTATCTTTTCTTGCCTTTGTTGTGATCTGTTTTCACACAATTTTTTTAATTGTTTATTGATGTTTTATTGTGGTCTATCACACTCACAGACAAAATACAACCAAATGAGACAGACATCAATGAAAAATTTTCAATTTTTGTCACAACAAACAGAGTGAAAATATGAGGACATATATATGTATATGTGTATAAATGTATATATAAATGTGTGTGTGTGTGTGTGTATATATATATATATATATATATATATATATATATATATATATATATATATATATATATATATATATATATATATATATATATATATATATATATATATATATATAGCCTGGTGTTGGCGCAGTGGTTAGGGCAGTGGCTTGGGATCCAAAAGGTCCTGAGTTCAAGCCCCGTTGGGTCACTGAATTAATACACCAGGGGGTTGACTCAGCCTGTCATCCTTCCGAGGTCGGCGAAATGAGTCCCAGTATACTGGGCCGGTGTATACCCTGGTTAAAATAGGTGTACCTTATCCCTGTGTCGTAAGAGGCGACCAGGGTTGTGTCAGGAAGGGCATCTGGCGTAAAACGTGTGCCAAATCACTATGCGGATCATACGGATGATCCGCTGTGGCGACCCCTAACGGGAGCAGCCGAAGACGTATATATATATATATATATATATATATATATATATATATATATATATATATATATATATATATATATATATATACATATATATATACATATATATATATATATATATATATATATATATATGTATATATGTGTATATATGTGTATATATATATGTATATGTATATATATATATATATATATATATATATATATATATATATATATATATATATATATATATATATATATATATATATATATATATATATATATATATATATATATATATATATATATATATATATATATATATATATATATATATATATATATATATATATATATATATATATATATATATATATATATATATATATATATATATATATATATATATATATATATATATATATATATATATATATATATATATATATATATATATATATATATATATATATATATATATATATATATGTATATATATATATATATGTATATATATATATATATATATGTATATATATATATATGTATATATATATATATATATATATGTATATATATATATATATATATATATATATATGTATATATATATATATATATATATATGTATATATATATCTTCTTCTTCTTTCGGCTGCTCCCTTTTTGGGTCGCCACAGCGAATCATCCGCATGATCCGCATAGTGATTTGGCACATGTTTTACGCCGGATGCCCTTCCTGACGCAACCCTGGTCGTCTCTTTTGACACAGGGATATGGTACACCTATTTTAACCGGGGTATACACCGGCCCAGTACACTGGTACTCATTTCGCCGACCTCGGAAGGATGACAGGCTGAGTCAACCCCTGGTGTATTAATTCAGTGGCCCAACGGGGCTTGAACTCGGGACCTTTTGGATCCCAAGCTGCTGCCCTAACCACTGCGCCAACACCAGGTTTTTTATGTATATATATATATATATATATATATATATATATATATATATATATATATATATATATATATATATATATATATATATATATACATGTATATATATATGTATATATATATATATATATATATATATATATACATATATATATACATGTATATATATATATATATATATATATATATATATATATATATATATGTATACATGTATATATATATGTATATATATATATATATATATATATATATATATATATATATATATATATATATATATATATATATATATATATATATATATATATATATATATATATATATATATATATATATATATATACTAGCGATACCCGTGCACATGCATGGGATAGCAGTACAACATAGCTGGTCGCAGACGACAGACCGTACACGGGGAATGACAAAATACGCATTATGCAAAATGCAAGTGGTACTATGGAACGCCAAGACTTCCCAAACATTGTCGGCATGTCCGCTAAGTGCCACAGCAATTTCATAGGGATCGTGTGACGGCGAGCCGAGTTTTTAGTGTGCAAGCTTGGTATTATAATAGCGATATACCTGTTTCCATGTCCTCAAATTTTCACTCCGTTTGTTGTGGGTTTAGATGATTGGCATTCTATAAATGTATATAAGTATATTCACTATATATTCACCATATGTATGCATTCTATATATATGCATTCACTCCGTATATATATATATATATATATATATATATATATATATATATATATATATATATATATATATATATATATATATATATATATATATATATATATATATATATATATATATATATATATATGAAGACCACAAGGGGAAAACCAGAGATGTCAGGATAAGTCAATTTTTAAGAAACTGAAAAACAAAGTTTCAAGACTTTGGTGGACTGTTTCATTACTGTCATATAGATTTCTTTTCCAGTACAAGGAAGAGTGATCATTGGCCGATCAAATTAAGCATGAAGCATTTGCCAAGCTTCTGTGTTATTTCATTTCAGAGCAAAGAACGAATCAATGTTGCAAACTGACATCACTGGTTATTCCCTTGTTTAATAATTGCCATGCAATTTTAACCCAGGATGTGTAGCAAATTCATGCTTCTTGGTTATTAGCATACATTACCTGACTTTGGTGATCACAGATTATTTTTTTCAACATTAAACGGTCATTGTTTTTTTGTTTGATTGGTGTTCAACGCCATACTCAAGGGTATTTCGCTTATATGACGACGGATTCTCCATTTGTTACTTCGTACTACTTAATATGATGGAAAACCGGGAGTAAACCAAGGATAAACCACCCCCGCGATAGCCGAAGTCACCTCATGTGACTCGCTCGTATACCTAAGCAGGTTGATTGGGCGGTGGGTACATCGAATGAGGATGGGTACTCAGACGCGCTAACCATTAAGCCACGCGTGGGTCCCATAAAAGTCACAATAAAGGTTTGACCAGGCTTGAACCACTATATGCACCAACTACGGAGCTCATGATATAACCAAATAGGCCATTGTAGTGCTCAGAGTTTATGCTGTCAAAGTTTTACAACCTTTCATTTTTTAGTTTCTCAACTCTGAATATTATGGTGGAACAGTTAACATGAATGAAAGGGAGATAACCAGGAGTAAAGTACTGACAACTCTGGGTTTCTACTTGTTCAGCTTTGACAACACTTGTTTTTTCATTGCACGGCTAAACTTTATACCATATAAATTATGTGACACCCCTGGTTATTTGTTAAAGTAATATTGTGAGAGGAAACCTGATGTTACCAACTATTGGCAGGTGCAATAACCCTGAAATTTATAAAAAATGACATCTCTGGTTTTCCCCTTGTGGTCTTCATTTATATGTACACACGACCAGTCAAACGTTTTAGAACACCCCCATTTTCCAGTTTTTACTGAAATCTAATCAGTTTAATGTTTTAATGTACTCTGAAATTAAAGCACAGAACAAATAAACAATCGCAGATAAAAAAAGAAATCATGGAATCGTTTTGTTGAACAAAATTTAATCTAATCTAAATCTCCCCATCTCTACGTTTTCTGACATCAACTCATCCTCGGAATTTTTTCAAAGAAATATACTCTCTCATCCACAGATTTATCCCATCTCATCTTCAGTTGACATATCCTTCCTCCGACCCATGGTACACTGAAGCTTGTGGTGAGGCAGTTGTCCTGAAACAACTTACCTTCGCCTCATGGAAGGCAAATCCAACTGAAAGCAATCTCAGTTCTTTCCACAAAGCTTGGACCAAGTGTGTGTCTTCCCTCAGGAGAGCCAGGAAACAACATCTTTCTAATCTCAAGTCTGAACACCCCAACCTGTCTCCCTCCTCCAAATCCTGGTGGCACCTAGTTAAGTCTGTTTCTGGTGTATGTTCCCCCTCCATCACCTCCCTTACTTCAAATAGCCACACAGCTGAAACTGCACGTGAAAAGGCTGAACGCCTAAACTCCAGGTTTGCTTTGAAACCCAGCTGTTGCTTGTCTCTGTGTCCTTTTCTCCCAGCAAGGTGGAGATTTTGCTGTCAAACCTCGACTGATTTTGCAACCGGTACAAATGGCATCAGCCCACGTATCCTAAAAACCTGCTCTGCTGCTCTTGCTCACCCTCTCTCTGTTCTTGCTCACCCTTTCTCTGTTCTATTCACCCTCTCATTTGCTGCCATCTTTTGTCATCTGCAATCTTTCAGTGACCTCATCGAACACGTTGTAATGTCATGCACGGTCTGATCCTTTCAGTGACCCGATCTGACATGTTATAATGTCATGCTGAGTCTCACGTGCTTGGAAATCAGCAAACATTACTGCTGCATGAAAAGTTGCCAAAATGGATCCCTGCAATGACAGACCAATCAGCCTTCTCCCAATCATCAGCAAGGTTATGGAATCCATCTTCGCTTCAGACATTAAATCCTTCCTCTTCTCCAATGGCTTGATTTCCAATCATCAATTTGGATTCAGACTTGGTCACTCTACGCTGGGCATGCTGCTTCTGCTTTCTAAACAATGGATGGAAATCCTCAATGCCAGTCATGAGATCAAAGCCATCTCGCGAGACATATCACGTGCTTTCAATATGGTCTGGCACACCACCCTGCTCACCAAACTCTCTTCCCATGGTATCCAAGGACATCTCCACTCATGGCTCTCAAACTTCCTCTCCTGTCGCAGCCAACGTGTGGCCTTTAATGGAGTTCTATCATCCCCTCTTCCTGTCCAGGCTGGAGTTCCACAAGGCAGTGTTCTGGGCTCTGTGCTTTTTCTGATTTTCATCAATGATCTCTCTGACTCTGGAAAATCCTCTTTATCACTTTGCTGATGACACCACCCTCTGCCGTACCATCTGCCATCCGTCAGATTGGCAAGCAGCAGCCTCTTCACTCTCTGCAGATCTGGATAATATCACAAGCTGGTCCAACACTTGGAATATGTCTTTCAATCCTGACAAATCTCACACTCTCATGATGTCTCTCCAAAAGGACCTTCTGGAAAAAAAACCCCATCTACTTTCTTAACAATCCTCTTGATGAAGTTCTTTCATTCAAGTTTCTGGGTCTCACTGTCTGCCATGATCTTTCCCAGGAGAGCCACATTTCCAAGCTGGCCTCCAAAGCTAGTTACCTACTGGGCATCCTCTATCGTGCAAAGTCCTTCCTTGGCATACCTGAGCTCCTGACCACATATAAAGATTTCATCCACATTCTTATGGAGTACTGCTCTACCCTCTAGGCTGTTACTCCTGCCACCCATGTTTCTTGGCTTCACGCTGTGGAAACCAAAGCATTTAGTATCATTGGTATCTCTCGCGATGAGGCTGAGTCTTTGGGTCGCTCACTGTCTCACCACAAGCAGTTCGGTGGTCTTTCTGTCTTTCTGTCTTCTACCATCTCCTCTCCGGCCTTGCCCCCCCCCCCGCTCTGTCTGCGCATTGTCCCCCCCCCCCCATATTTCTGCAGGGTGCTCAAGGTCTGCCCAGAAACCTATTCTGGTAAAACTGCCAAAATCAACAATCGCTGCCCACCTTCACTCTTTCATCCCTCTCTTTTCTCACTTTTGGAACAAACTCCCACATTCTCTTTAATCCCACTCTTCCCTCCAAGTCTTCAAAACAGCTGTTCTCCACCATCTCTTGTCTTCCTCCATCCAAAACCATGATCTTTTCTACCCCCGTTAATCCACCCCAAACCAACCTCCCTCAAAGTCCCTGCAGGGTAAGGACCTGAAATTCCCTGTGGTGTCCATCTTGTTTACCTCGTGCACCCAATCCCATCCCTCTCCCTTCTGCAGTTCTCCAAATGTTTGTGTTCCCCACTGTTTTGTGCTTTCCTCTCCTGCCCCTCTTGTCTCCTGCTCCTCTTGTTGTAGTGCTCTTGGGGGGTCTGGGTTGAGTGGACACTTGGGGGGTCTGGGTGCTTTGGGGGGTCCTGAAGAGTTGTGGAGCACCTTCAAGACCACCGTCCTTGATGTTGCCGGTGGATGTCTTGGAACTCACCGCAGGGCAAAGAAGAATTTTGTCTCTCAAGGGACATTGGATACCATTGACCAGAGTCGCAGGGCCAGGCTGAATGGCAGAGCTGAGCTGTTCAGAGAGCTGAGGCGTAAAACTGTACGTGCACTGAGGGTGGACAAGGAGGCCTATGTGCGAGGAATCTGTGAGGGTGTAGAGCATCACCTGTGGACAGGTGATTCTCGTCCCGCTTACAGGGGAATTCGCGCATTACGTTCATCCAAGCCCATCCCTCGGAGCACTGCAGTTCGAGCAGAGAGTGGTAGGCTCTTGACAGAGGTGTCTGAAGTGAAGGCCCGCTGGGCCGGTTACTTTGAGCGGTTGTACGGGGCTGATCCCCCAGCTCTCGAGTTGGACGTCAAGGGTGTTACAATCCCTGTTGCTGACCCACGAATCAACTGTGGTCCACCTTCGCTTGTGGAAACACGGGCTGCGGTGAACCGGTTGAAACGGGGCAAAGCTCCAGGGATTTGTGGCATCCATGCCGAACTTCTCAAGGCTGGTGGAAATGCTGCACTCGTGTTGTTGCATGCAGTTTTGTGCTCTGCCTGGAACACAGGCATCATCCCAACTGACTGGAAGAGGGGCCTTGTTGTCCCTCTCTGGAAAGGGAAGGGTGATCGCCAAGACTGCAACAACTACCAAGGGGTGACGCTGCTCTCAGTGCCGGGCAAGGTCTTTGCTCGGATAATTCTTGATAGGGTTCGCCACCATCTGCTTGAGCACCAGCGTCCAGAGCAGTCAGGCTTTACACCAAAGAGGTCAACGATTGACCGTATCCTTGCCCTTCGTGTCCTCACCGAACGCAGATGAGAGTTTCGGCAGGGGCTGCTTGCAGCCTATGTTGATCTCTGTAAAGCGTTCGATTCAGTGAATCGGGATGTCCTCTGGAGGATTCTTGGTCTTCGTGGGGTGACACCAAAACTGATCGATCTGATGTCTGAACTCTACTCTGGTACTGACAGTGCTGTGAAGTGTGGTGGTACCATCTCTGACTTATTTCCAGTTGTTACTGGAGTTCGTCAGGGATGTGTACTTGCCCCCACACTTTTCAGCACTTGTATGGACTGGATTTTAGGGAGGATGTCGGAGAGATCAAGTTGCGGTGCATCGTTTGGGAATGTCAAGATCTCGGACCTTGATTTTGCAGACGAGGCAGTCATCTTTGCGGAGACTTTAGACATCCTTTTGGGGGCCCTCGAAGTGCTGAATGAGGAGTCGGAGCCGCTGGGATTACGGGTTTCTTGGGTCAAAACTAAGATCCAGGCTTTCGGTGACATCTTGGATGCTGCTGTCCTGTCTGTGTCTGTTTGTGGTGAGGATGTTGAGGTCGTGGAGAGATTCACTTACCTTGGCAGTGATATTCATGTCTCTGCTGGCTGCGAGTCAGAGGTCAATAGACGTCTGGGTCGGGCCTGGGGAGTCATGGATTCACTGGATCATGGGGTGTGGCGCTGCCGGTACCTGTGCGGGAGGACGAAAGTCCGAGTCTTCAGGTCCTTGGTACTTCCAGTCTTCCTCTATGGGTGCGAGACTTGGACTCTGACCAAGGATCTGAGACGGAGACTTAATTCCTTTGGTACCAGGTGTCTTCGGAGAATCCTTGGCTATCGCTGGTCGGATTTTGTGTCCAACGAGCGGTTGCTGAGAGAGACTCGGATGAGATTTGTTACCTGCATAGTCCGTGAGCGTCAGTTGCGGCTGTATGGACATGTGGCTCGTTTTCCTGATGCTGATCCTGCTCACCAGATTCTCTCAGCGAGGGAGTCTCATGAGTGGAGGAGGACAGTGGGCCGACCACGTGCCTCATGGTTGCAGCAGGTTGACCATCATCTCAAGGAGATGGGGATGGGCCTGGCATCTGCCTGGGGGATGGCCAGACGGAGGCCCCTGGAGTACCGGCGGAAAGTGGACGCAGCGACGCGCTGTTCTGGCACATGCTCCCATACCTGACCTGACCTCTTGTTGTACGTTCTGTACGTTAGCTCTTATTCGAGCCTCGACATTGTACACCAAAAACAAATATATTTTACAAAGTGATGTTTCAAAGTGCACAATTATTTCTGGGATTGTTTACCACGTGATTACAATGTCGGCACAAGACATGTCTGGAGTGTTGTGTGTGTGTGTGTGTGTGTGTGTGTGTGTGTGTGTGTGTGTGTGTGTGTCTGTGTGTGTGTGTGTGCATGCGTGCGAGCGTGCGTGCGAGCGTGCGTGCGCGCGAGTGTGCGTGCGTGCGCGCGAGTGTGCGTGCGTGCGCGCGAGTGTGCGTGCGCACGTGTGCGCGCGCATAAGTAAGTGGATATTTCAGCTTCAGTCTTTTCTGCAAAATCCTCTATACAGTAGTGGTTGGTAGTCCCAGCTCTCTGGATTCACGTCAAATTGATTTTATGGGACTTTGGCGAAATGATTCACGCACTCGTTCAACGTCTGCTGCATTTGCGCTTGGTCGACCGGTACTTTTCTGTTTTTGACTACTTCCAGGCTCCTTAAACTGCTTGTACCACAAATAGAGAAAACTTCATGAGTTTCTGCATCAAATAAAACAAAGGGTATTGTTATCATTTTTGTTACTAAATATAACAACCAAAGTTGTCCAGGTCTTTTTGCAACACCTTATACATATAGATAAAGCATTCATATCTTCAAAAACAAACCAACTTTTCCTCTGCTCATGTTTTCTCAAAGATGAAAGATCTCATTGCCTTGCACATATGTTTCTGTTCTGTGTGCAGTTTCACTCGATTACAAACTTGCTTTGGGGGAGAAGTATTCTGAAGAGGTGTGGCCTCTAATAGCGCAGGTGAGCTGAAGGAGGTTTTCAGCATTGAACTAGGAAATTGTAAAATTTTAGCAATCACAATCAGTCTCCATTTTGTAATGTTTTTGATCTCTTCCTTCCAGATGCCTTCTGTTTTTGAGTATATGCACCACCCAGATTGGAATAAAGAAAGAAGAGTGAGTCTTGCTCTTAAAGGCTCATGTGAATTTGTATCGGTGGACATGCCCGGCCTCCTGGAGAATCTGTTTCGTGCCCCGGAAACTCATTATGGATCACGCGACCACTTGGGATCCCGACCACAGGCTTTGATTTCGGGTCCATGGGATCTCTTCAAGCAATTTCACGCATTGAAATGGAATAGAATTGGCCTCAGCTTTATAGCCCAGCAGGGTATACACAATGGGTGAAGAACAAAAGAAGAAGAAGAAGAAGAAGAAGAAGAAGAAGAAGAAGAAGAAGAAGAAGAAGAAGAAGAAGAAGAAGAAGAAGAAGAAGAAGAAGAAGAAGAAGAAGCAGAAGAAGAAGAGGAGGAAGAAGAAAAAAGTGGGACGGGATTTGGATTCCCTAGAAAAGCCCCTGAGTTGACAGGAAATGTGTTGGGTTAAAGAAAAGTGTGACTTAACTACACAACTGGTTGTTGAGAAAGTTTCATCTGGAAATCATTCAGGTGTACAGCAATGGAATGCTTCCCCAAACAAACACGTCATAATGGTTGGAGTGCAATTCTTAGGTATGTTGTGGGCATCTAATCCAAACCTGAACCCAACCCCTAACCAAGTTCCTTCTCACAACTGCCCCATACCTGTCCCCTTTATAACGGGAAACGTTTTCCAGTGTGTGATGTTCTCTTTTCAGGTGGAGAAACATTGGACAATCTTTCCTTACTTTCCAGGTGGTTCAAAAATTATTCACTCCATTTTGCTGCAATTCAACTCTAATCATCAAAACTTTTTACATTTCTGTCTGTTCTTCTCCAGGTGGTTATTTAAGGGTCACCATGATGTAGGCTGGCAGCCTTCAGAGGAATAGCTCTTCAATGTGTCCTGTCGTGTCCCCTCTCAAATGTCTGACGATTGCTCTACTTTCCATTAACTCCAATAGATGACTCCATGATTGCTGACTCAGAACATCCAATCATCCAAACTTCTTGAATCCTATCTGCTGCTGTTTTTCTGTTCTTTTCCAAGTTGTTCTTTGAGGGCTGCCATGATGCAGGCTGGTGGCTTTCAGACGAATGTCTCCTCAATGTGACCTGTCTTTTCCTCTCAAATATCTGATAATATTGCTCTACTTTCCAGGTAACTCCAATAAATGACTCCACAGCTGCTGACCTAGAATGCCAATCATCTAAACCACTTCCATCCTATCTGACCTTTCCTATCTATATCTATTCTATTCCATCTATTTAGTTTGGTAAATCTTTTGGGTTGGTTCAGTGCTTTGGATTTTTCAGTCCTCTCATACCTGAGATTTCCCAGTCATTGTGTTGTTGTTCAGTCAGCCGTCCTCCCATTGTAGTCCAGGAGGTCACGACTCAAGCCAATGAAGCCTTTGTCACCCCTGTGTGAAACGGGGCCATCGCCGTGAAATATAAAACACACAGGAAATGGTGCATTGTGCTGAGGCGCGGCGGTGATGGTCATGGTTAACCCTCGACCAGGCAAAGATCCCCGGAGGGTTAAACAGGTCTGCCCGGCAATTGTGTACTGTTGGACCCCGCCAATCATGGATTCGCTCTTCGCCGCATATCAGCAGTTTATAAAATGCATCCTGCTTCGACATTCATGGCCCTGTGCTTCGTGTATTTGTTTTGTTTTGGGGTTTTTTTTCGTATTTTCACGATTTTTTTTTCTGTGCACCTTCACGGTTTTTCGTGTTTTCTTTTTTTCACAGCCACATTCGCAGTCCTGTGCTTCGCGTATTCATGTTTTTGTTTTTTAGTGTTTTTGTGGGGATTTTTATGCTGTGCGTATTCACAGTTTTTTTGTGTTTTATTTTTTTCACGGGATTTTTGATTTTCCCTCATGAATCACGAACCGCCGGGAACCTACCTCCCCCCCCCAACCCCCATTTTTTCCATTGAAACAATGCCTCGCTATTTGCAGATTCGCTATTTCCGGCATTTTCCAGGAACGTATCCCTCACGAATAGCGGGGTCCGACAATACTTCACCCGAGTGCTGCGGTGGTCGCCCTAGTTGGGATGGTCACCCCAGATGTGGAGTTAAAAGCAGAGGGACATTCATTTTAAAGCCACTCTGTTTTGACCTGTTGATTATTATCTGTTGTTCCTCCCCATTTGCAAGCTTTAATTTTGCGGTGTACTTTACCAAAATAAACTGCAAGACTGGATATAATTTTAGAAGCGATGTCATCATTTGTCACAATGTGACAATCTTGTGGTCATTACGTGGAAACTATGCTGAATTATTATTACATTTACTTAATGTATTGTGTTGGCATAAATGTCTCCTAATTGAGGAGAATGGACTTTTTTTGTGTGCATAGTCAACGCTCGTGGATGTGCTCGTACAGTGAACGGATCAGAACGTAACAGCCTAAAACAGAATGCAAAACATGCATGCATGGGATGGACAAAATGGATACAGAAGGAAACTCCAAGGAGGGAAAACTGGAAAATTGAAGGAGGATGTATTTGTGTTCAGTGATCAAGGATATAAAACATGATCGTTAAGGATTGAGGATGATCCAAGATGTTGGTGAACAGCTTTCTTGAAGACCTGGAGGGAAGACTTTTAGGTGGGTATGAGTTCAGCTGTGCCAAGGAAGGACGTTGTATGATGGAGGCTGGCTTTGGAGGCCAATTTTGAAATGTGATTTGCCCAATAAAGATCATGGCTGATTGTGAGAACCAGGAGATTAAATGACTGAACTTCCTCAAGAGGATTGTTAAGAAAGTAGATGGGAGGGTTTGCCAGGCAGTCCTTTCGGAGAGAGATCGTAAGTTTTTAGATTTGTCAGGATTGAAAGACATAGCATTGTGTGTCTCCTCCCTTACTCCAAAACCATGAAACCAAGCCACCTGAAACTGCATGCATACTAAGGAAACTCCAAGGAAGGATATGAGCGAAGATTGGGTGTTTGGGTTAATTAAAACACCCCTTTTGAAGATAATTAACAGCCTTATATAATTATACCCTTTATCATCCTCAGCCACTTCTCTCTCTGGGGTCTTCAGGCATATGCTGGGTTACCTCGCTGGGGTCTGATGCCACCATATTTTTTGGCTTTCTCAACCATGCCTTGACTTGGAACAGGCCGCAATGATTTCGGAACGATAAAGTTTTTTGTGTGTTCTTTTTTCCATTTTCCTCACTCATATTATCGAATGCCTGTTCATCATAGCTACAAATTGCTGGGTACATTGCAATGCTTATAAGCGCCTGGAGATGCCAGCATTCATGGCTTTATTTCATTTCCACACAAGTCATAACCTTGAGAATTTCTTAAAGTAAACCAGATTACAAAATTTAAGTTCCAGAATTTAACTTGGCAGCAGTTCCGACTCCTAAAAAAAGTGTTCATTTGTCTAATTCGGACATTGCTTGGGCGTTTACGGGTGCATGGGTTTATCTGACCCACAGCAATGGGTAATCTCTTGTGAAGCCAAACATTCCGTTGGAATGCTTGCTTGAGTGCTTAAGCTACTTAGCGAGCACTCACCAAGCTGCTTGGTTGTTCATTTCAAAACAACGAGAAGTAAGACCTGTCGCTTTGCTGATGGAAATACCAATCTTTGCGTAATTGCTATTAAAAAAAAACAGAATAAAAATTCACATGATGCTTAATTTTTTCTCCCTGTTCAGCCGATTATATTTTGTGAAGAAAAGATTAAGGAGTGTGCAGAAAGTGGAACTTCATTTGGCACAACTCCATGTTCTCTAACCTGCTTTTACAATCCATGACGATAGTCAACAGGGATCCTTTTTTTCCGGCAATTGCATACAGTTTGCTTTTTCCCTGTTTTGTGCGTTCTGCTTTCATGACAAAATATGAATATAAATTATCTAAATATTAATATAAATAATAAAACACGGAGATTGGACGTGGGAGGTTTGTGCATGCCTGTATGTGAGCAGGTTGGAGGAATGCGTATGGGTTTTGGCATGCATGCATGCGGGCAGGCCTTTGCTGGGGAGATTGCAAGGCTTTTAGTTTTTAATTGCTCCCTCCCAATTTTACATGGAGCATGATGGCTAAAAACAAAACTTTGCTGTTTGGACACGTTTCATTGCCCCAGAAATGCCCTGGTACACTGCCGACCCTCGCCTCACACTTCCTTCCCATGCCCTAAAGCTGCCTTCCCTCCCCCTTCCCTCACGCTTCTTTCTCTTGCTCCCTTCCCCTCCCCTCATGCTTCCTTCCTTTATGCTGTCTTAGTTCTCCTTACTCTGCCTTCCCCTCTCCTCACACTGCCTTTCCCTTCCCTCACGCTGCCTTCTTCCCCTCCCCTCATGCTGCCTTCTTCCCCTCCCCTCATGCTGCCTTCTTCCCCTCCCCTCACGTTGTCCTCCCTTCCCCTCCCCTCACACTGCCTTCCCTTCCCCTCTCCTCCTGGTGCCTTCCCTTCCCTTCCTCTCCCCTCATGCTGCCTTCTTCCCCTCCCCTCATGCTGTCTTCCCCTCCCCTCCCCTCACACTGCCTTCCCTTCCCCTCCCCTCATGCTGCCTTCCCTTCCCCTCTCCTCATGCTGCCTTTTTCCCTCCCCTCATTCTGCCTTCCCCTCCCCTCATGCTGTCTTACCTTCCTGTCCTCCCATGATGCATTCCCTTTCCCTCCCCTCATGCTGCCTTTCCTTCTGCTCCCTTCCCACTGCTTTTGCTTCTCCTCCCCTCATGCTGCCTTCCCCTCCCCTCATGCTGCCTTCCCTTCCTGTCCTCCCATGATGCATTCCCTTTCCCTCCCCTCAGGCTGCCTTTCCTTCTCCTCCCCTCATGCTGTCTTCGCTTCCCCTCCCCTCACACTGCCTTCCCTTCCCCTCCCCTCATGCTGCCTTCCCTTCCCCTCCCCTCATGCTGCCTTCCCTTCCCCTCTCCTCATGCTGCCTTCTTCCCCTCCCCTCATGCTGTCTTCCCCTCCCCTCACACTACCTTCCCTTCCCCTCCTCTCATGCTGCCTTCCCTTACCCTCTCCTCATGCTGCCTTTTTTTCCCTCCCCTCATGCTGCCTTCCCTCGTGGGTTCCTGTTGTCTTAATCGCAGATTAAGCTGTTAGACATCAAGCTGTTAGGTTTTTCTGTTCTTTTCCAGTCTTGCTGGATTCTATCGCCGGTTTAACAGGAAACCAAATCCATCGTGATTTTTTAGTGCTATCAGTTGGTAGAGATGAGGAATCTGGAAATAAAAGCATGTACTTGCCCTTTGCTCTCTCCTGTTAAACCGGCAATACAGCTATTGGACTGTGAAAAGGCTCTTTCTGGTGGGACAACTCCAAGCTCCACTCCTTGTCGCGTCACTATGATTCTTTGAACTGATGTGTGGACCCACCCTCGATACCAGCACATACAAGTTATACAACATCTTAGACTTCTATACCCAGTTCTTTCCTCTATTACTTGCTTGGGTCGAGTGCATCACTATTGTGTGTCTCTGGTGACATATTTCCGGGGGTTAGTTTATCTATGTTTGTCATAAGAATTGCCCTTTCTTAATTGCTGTGGTTTATTTTGTGAGGGACTCGATGCATTCTGTTCTGTGTCTATAATGTTATGTGGAAGAGGGTGGGCATACCTAGATTGTCTTCAGAATAGCATCGGCCATGTGAATGTGATCAAGTAGGTTAGATTTCCCCTTGAATCAGGTTATTTCTCAAAGATAATTTGTCTTGTAAAACGTGCACTGAGGAGGCAGTGAGCATCCATTATTAGAGCAAAATATATTAACGTTGTACCATGTACAACCTCCTTTAATAGGTGAGGCCAGACGAGGATTTGTGGCATCTGGCAAGGCACACCGAAAGTGTTTTGAAGAAAAACATCATGGGCTCTTTGGCGAGCACGCCGCAAGCCATTGCGGCATAGTATGCTATTGAGCTCGAGGTGTGGGCAGAGCACTTTTGTTCAGGGGCATCCCATCGGGCGCTATGGCCTTTAAGATGGTGACACCCACAGGCAGCGGGCAGCCAATGATGGGACTTGCCTCCAATGAAGATGGTCCCAAAGTTTACAAAGGCAGTGAATCTGCTTGAGCATGCAGATCAGCCTTGGTCCTTGAAGAGGTCGCACCTTTCTTCTTCTTCTTCTTCTTCTTCTTCTTCTTCTTCTTCTTCTTCTTCTTCCTCTTCTCCTTCTCCTTCTCCTTCTCCTTCTCCTTCTCCTTCTCCTTCTCCTTCTCCTTCTCCTTCTCCTTCTCCTTCTCCTTCTCCTTCTCCTTCTCCTTCTCCTTCTCCTCCTCCTCCTCCACCTCCACCTCCACCTCCACCTCCACCTCCACCTCCACCTCCACCTCCACCTCCACCTCCACCTCCACCTCCACCTCCTCCTCCTCCTCCTCCTCCTCTGTTTTGTCACCGAAGACGGACGCACAGTGTCAGGGACCGAAGACACCATCACCCTGGCATTGAAACTTCTCCTCTTTGCCATGAGTCACAACATAGATCGGGGTGCAACAAGCCTTCACTTGCCCCTTTGTTCTTCATTCTGAGAATCCGGTAGTTGGTGCCATTGTGTGATCGTTGTGATCCCACCATTTGTTTCGCACTGACTTTTATATTTAATTGGTATCCCAGGAGGGAAGGCAGCAAAAAGGAAAACATGATTTTATAAAATCTATGATGTTTGGGATTAGTCTTTTTCTATAATTTTTTGAAACCAGACGTTTTGTTGAAACATTTTCTTCTGCATTTTACTGGTGAGACGAAGACCAATGGTTGTCAGATAGTTTCTTGATAGTTTCTATCAAAGTCATTGCTTGCTGGAAGTCAGTCGCCCTGGATTGGAGGCACTTATCCACAGGAGCAAGCATGCCTAGACTCTGTTTCATGGCTACGGTCGTGTACCTGAAACTCTCACCACGTAGTACCGCTCTTAGTCTGGTGTGACTGTCTCACCATCAAAATCTTGACTATTTGCGATCTCATATATCATCTGTAAAATTGCTTCAAAATTGTTCACAACAGCACTCACAACATCGAAATGTCCTGTCCATCGAGTGTCGAGCACTCATTTAAATGCTTGTACCATCGTACAGACCACCCACCTCAGGCTTGCAGAAAAAAAAATTGCATACATGGTGTTTCAAAAAGAGCGATGCAACTTTAAATGTTTATTTACAAAGAACCACAAACCTCAGGAACGTGAACCAAACATTTCTTGAAAGCTTATGATATGGTATTTTCTAGCACTGATTGCTTTTGCAGAAAGTCACTGCGAGAGTTGGTGAAAGCCCAAGGTCTGAAATTGGAATTTATGCAAAATCCTTGTAATTGACGTTCTCGATGTGTGCCCCTCCGCGGTTCAGACAGGCATTGATCCTGACTCCAAAGTTCTGTCCAACTTTCCTGTAGGTCTCATGTGGCGCTGCCTGGAGTCTGACACCTCCTGCTTCAGATCATCCAGTGTGGCAGGGCAGTTGTTATCCATCCTGTCACTGAGCCAATTGCACAAATCAAGTCTCCTCATGTCATCTTGACTCAGTTAATGCCCAACAGAGATGATGTATGGGAAAAACTTCATTTCCTTCGTGAGGATATGCCAGACTGATGTTGATTTGATGCCTATCTCCCAGGAATGGCAGCGGTGAAACTTCTTGGGACTGTCCACTGCAGAACCCTGCATGGAGTTGATGTTGGCTTGGATCCTGGCTCTTTGCTGGATGAGGCATTTTGATCAACGACTCGTGTGGCATCCCATTCTTTATGTATTGAAGGGTGTCGGGTATGCTTTCCATGTTCCTTTTGTTCCGGCTACCATCTGCCATTATGGAGAACAATGTAACATCGGTTGACTTGACATCTGCGGCAACAGACTAGGTTATCATGTCAGCTATGACAACAATGACGTCCTGGTTTCACCAATGAGTCCAACCAGTTTCACCAATGAAAACTTTACTGCATTCATAAGGGATGCGGTAAATGCCTGGGTGGTTGTTCGGAGGTCTTCTCTCCGTATGTGAAGAATAGATTCGAGCTTGTGTGTCGAGCGATTGCATCCTGTTATGTTGGCAGTCTTGAGAATGTGCTGAATGCGGTGTAATGTATGTCCAATGAAGGAGAGAATAACACATGCTCAAGCTTTGGGGATAAGATCATGAGCTTTCAAAAGGCACTTAAAGTTATTTTGCCTCGAAGTTGGAGAGCAAAACCCTGACAGGGTAACAGAAGGCAGCATCTCTACAAAATACTCCAGCCAATCGTACCTTCCATACAAATCTGCTTTTAAGCGTCGTCCATTGCTATCTTCAGGATCATTAGGTAACCGAGGGTGCTTCATCTCATCCTTGGCAATATCAAGAGGAAGTGAATCATACCTGATGTTCTGGCCCCTTGACAGCATGCTCAGACATGGATTTGGGCCTAATTGCATCCTGCTTTGATCCAGTCACGAATTTATCCATGAAAATGTTCAATTCACTTCTCATTGAAAGCAGATGAATTCGGTGAAAGGTTCTACCCTCTTGCCTCTTCATCCACATGACAATGTCTAACTCTCATTGAGATCGAGAATGTATCCTGGGGTCCCCACTCATAAAATGGCTGGGCTCCCATGCATACATCACAATACCAAATATGAACACTTGCAAAGGAGCCAGGCAAATAAAATTCGACCCCCTTATCCTGGAGTTGATGCATTTAAGATATGTGGATATTTAAGATAAAAAATATGGATGGCTAGGGCCCAGCTGGAGGTCAATTGTACTCTTGCCTGGCTTATCCTAATCATAATTGCATCCCTGCGAGGTTTATTGAATCATTGGGGATTCGGTCCATCATCCCTTCAGAAAGTAATTTTGACCTCTGTGACTCTGCCGAGAGCTGATATCATGACAATAATTGCATTGTATTTATCCTGCGCTCGCAAAGCGAAAAGCAGAGTTAAGCGATCGCGAACATATGTATGTATGGCGTATGTCGTGTTTGCATTTTGTTAAGAGCGTACATCGAAATGTTACATGACCATGTGGTCTCGCGGTCACTCTTTTGAGGTCAACATAGGCCAAATTTCTGAAATCCTCAATTTCCATCCGATTGACTTGAAATTTGAACAGGATTTGCACAAAAATGACCATCATGTGTCACATGGTCTGGCAGCCATATTGGATCTAAAGAAAATCTTTGAAAATCTTTGTAGGAGAAACCGCTTAACCGACCAATGCAAAATTTAACAAATTGATCAACTGTCCATGGGAAATATTGTTTGATAAATATGAAGTCATCGGTCACATGGTCTGCCAGTCAGATTGTATCAAAGATTTTTTTTAAACCCTTAAAAAACAAGAGTTGACTCACACCAAGACTGCACAGGGTATGTATTCTATGAATAACATCGAGTTTTTACTATTTCTATTGTTGAAAAAGTATTCTTGGACGATTTGTATTTCAAAAAAGTTTTTTTCCTCTTCTTCACTGAATATGAATGTCATGTTATCTGAGCTGTGATATGTGCTCTTGCCACAGCAAAATATTAAATTATCGTCATTGAAATGCATTTAACTTGTATTTTTCTGACAGGTTTGAATATTGAATCTTCACTTTATCCTTCGTGAAGTTGTTTTCAGTTCAAACATGAGATGTCGAGGTCAGTATTGACTTAAAATTTTGAAAGTATAAATGCCAATGCTCAGAAAAAGAAAAAAAAACAATGAAGTACTGAAAGAATGTTTGGCAAAACACCATATCACTTCATTTATATATGGGGCTGGGTTACACATATTTTTCAAGAATTATGTAGACAGATATGTGAGGATTGCCTGACCATCATTTAAGCAGGAATGGAACGATGACAGTTGGTGTCAGTCATATATACACGATGTTGACCTGTACAACAGCCTCAAGATTACATTGGAATACCTTCGAGAAGTGAAGGCCGATGGAAATCTTTTGATGCACGTATAAAGCATCATTCTCGTGTCCAGGGAATTTCCTTCTGAAAATTTAACCACTGGCTTGTGTACAGCAAATTACCCGACTTGTTTAATGAGTCACGAAGACAAGCATGAGGCAATGGTATCGACCAGGGGTCGGCAACCTTTGAGAAGTGGCGTGCCAAGAGTTGACTCATTCACTCTTGGTTACAGATCTGCATGCCATTTGTACATTTTTAACTTTTCAAAATAGTCCTATTTAAATTTTAGCAGATTTATTAATAAATAAATTAAAAGGCAGATCTTGCCGTTCAGTGTGATTCTTTACCTTCCTTTTGCTTCCATGAGTTCTCCAATCTGAGGTTCTTAGTTTGACACTTTAAGCAGCACACTCGCCTCTGAGTGTTCAGTTATTAACTGGCTCCGGGAGGGACAGAGAACTGACTTGATATGTGAAAATATCTGTTCAGATCCAAATGCTAAGAGCAGTGAAAATGCCACTTTCTTCAAACAGTCAAATTTCACAGGCAGGGACTTCCAACAGGTCAGGTCCTCTCGGTGTCCTCAAGTGTGCACTGCAGATCTTTATATTTTGAGACCCATAAGCCTGAGCATTGTAACTCGATGAGCTGCATTTTGAAATCCTCAACACTCATCCACTGAAACACTGTCAAATCCATGTTGCTGGTATCAAAGTTGGCTGGTTTTATTAGAAAGGAAAACAGGCCAAAATGTTGGAAATCTTGAGATATGAAAGAAAATTCTGATGTGAATTCTTCGATGTACATTCCAATCTCGATGACACTGACGGTGCGATGTGTCGATAGTTATTTAAGATGATGGAAATAGTGAAGAGTTGAGGTGTCAATGTCCTCAGAAAAAATGGCAAGTTTCCCAAGAAATGCCTTCCATGTTTCAAAAAGACCCAGAAGAGTTTGGTCTGCACTCTACAGACGGAGGTTGAGTTCGTTTAGATGTGTGGTGATGTCAGTAAGCAACATTAGTTGCATAATCCATTTGTCATCAACCAGTTTGGGGTAGTTTTGACCTTTTTCTGACAAAAATATCCTGATTGCATCAAGACAGTCCACAAAGCGTGCCAAAGCCTTTGCATGGCTGAGCCAACGAACATTGCTCTGAGGCGGAATGTCCTTGTATGCACTGTACACCTCCTCAAGCATAGCTTGAAACTGCCTGTGCTTCAAGGCAGATCAAGCAAACAGAAAATTCACCATCTTCAATACTGTCGTTAGTCATCACATTATTCAGCTCAAAATTATAAATCTTGGCACAGAGATTTTCTTGATGAATAATACAATGAAAATTTACTGTCGGGTGGCCAATTTGATCCTCAATGATCTTTACAAATCCCTTCTGTTTTCCGACCATCGCAGGGGCACCGTCTGTTGTCACAGAAAATATTGTTCTGATGTCAATTCCTCTTTCCTCAAAATACACAAACTGAATAGTTTTTCTTTCTCCATCAAAGAGCATTCATTGTGTACCATGACGACGATTCTAAATTATGCTCCCCAATGAATACTCTTGCTTTTTTGTTTTCTGAGAGATTGACAAAGCAGTCAAGCATTGCTTTTAATTGGGTTTTTCTTCAACTTGGATTCTTCACCATTAAATTACACTTTTATTGCGTGTGCTTTTCAAAAGCATCTTGCATGCCACTCATGGCACACGTGCCATACGTTGCTGCCCCTTGGTGGAGATAAATCAGGTGCGTCCATCCGGAAGCATTTTTATAGACATGCTGAGCCACACGTTTATG
The DNA here is from genome assembly GCF_056783735.1 of Eptatretus burgeri. Taxonomy (NCBI): domain Eukaryota; kingdom Metazoa; phylum Chordata; class Myxini; order Myxiniformes; family Myxinidae; genus Eptatretus; species Eptatretus burgeri. The sequence goes on along the minus strand of NC_140966.1, from coordinate 99,874,390 downwards.
GTCACCAAGTTGGTTGGAAAAAGTGAGCAAGGAACATTCCTGCTCTAACATAAGAAACATCTCAAAGTTGCAATTGTCTGAAACTGCAAGACACATGATTTGTGCATTGGGTTATTTTTGTGAAACAATTTCTACACCTCTCATTTTTCCTCGGTATTTTAACGACATCATAAAAACTCAGATACTCACTTGAGTTTCAAGTGCAGAGGTTTATTAGCCCCAGTTGGACTGAGTCCAACATTGGGGCTCATGGATTTTGTCTCGAATTTTGTGTGTGTGCATGCGTGCGTGCATCCACAACCATATCTTGAAGATGTATAGAACGATTTTATTCGTACTTGACACAAAGATAACGCATGATTGTGTACATATGCACATCATTTTGTTTCGAGATGCGATAAAAGATGGCCGACTGGTGTCCATTTTGTTCCCTTCAAGTGTGAATGATGGCTTGCAGAAGCATGTTATTTTTTGAGATCAGGTCCAAGATGGTTGACTGGTGGCAATTTTGTTCCTTGGATGGCCGACTGGTGGGCATTTTAGTTTTTGCACATGAAAAACCTGAATGCCTAAACTCTGTGATTGTTTCTAAATCTTGTGTCGCAAACCCATCGCTTTCTGTACCCATCTTACCCAGTTGCACACAGCTGTCCCTCGACTGTGTCCTTTTCTCCAAACAAGGTGGAGAGCTTCCTATCACACCTCGACTCTGATTCTGCAACCAGTCCAGATGGCATCAGCCCACGTGTCCAAAAAACCTGCGCTGGTGCTCTTGCTCACCCTCTCTCTGGTCTATTCACCCTCTCAATTGCTCAAGGTCATCTGCCATCAGCTTGGAAAAGAGCGAACATTACCGCCCTGCATAAGAAAGGTGCAAAAACAGATCCTTGCAACTACAGACCAATCAGCCTTCTCCCAATCATCAGCAAAGTTATGGAATCCATCATCACAGTTGATATGAAGTCTTCCTTTTTCTCCAACAACCTCATCTCAGATCACTAATTTGCTTTCAGAACAGGTCACTCCACCTTGGACATGCTGCTTCAACTCACCCAACTATGGATGGAGGGCCTCAATGTCAGATATGAGATCAAAGCCTTCTCTCTGGACAAATCTCGAGCTTTTGATGCAGTCTGGCATCTTGCCCTGCTCTCCAAACCCTCTGCCTCTGGCATCCAAGGAGAACTCCATACATGGCTAACTGACTTCCTCGATTCTCACAGTAAACATGTGGCTCTCAATGGAATCCTTTTACTTCCTTTCCTTCTCAAGGCTGGAGTTCCCCAAGGCAGTGTTCTGGGCCTATTCCTATTCCTGATCGTCATCAATGATCTCTCTGACTCTCTGGAAAATCCTCTTTATCTATTTGCTGATGACTACATCCTCTGCTGTGGCATACATCATCCTTCAGACAGGCAGGCTCCAGCCTCTTCCATATCTTCAGACCTTGAAAAAAATCACAAGCTTGGCAAACACTTGGAATATGTCTTTCAACCCTGATAAATCTCACACTCTCCCTAAATCTCTCCGAAAGGACCATCTCGCAAGCCCTCTCCCATTTACTTTCTCACCAATCCTCTTGAGAAAGCTTCGTCATTCAAACCACTGGGTCTCGCTATGAGCCATGATCTTTCTTGGGCAACCCACATTTCAAAGTTGGTCTCCAAAGCCAGCCACTGGCTGTGCATCCTCTTTCATGCAAAGTCCTTACTTGGCACACCTGAACTCCTATTCACCCAACAAGGCCTTCACCCGCAGCCTCATGGAGTACTGCTCTTCACTCTGGGCTGGCTCCCATGCCTCACATCTTGCTCAGCTTGTTGCTGCAGAAAACAAGGCATTTAATATTGCTGGAATCTCTCACAATGAAGCCGAGTCTTTTGGCTTATTACTTCGCCATCACAGACAGGTCGATGGTCACTCTGTATTCTACCGCCTCCTTTCTGGTCTTGCACTCTCTGCTCTGTCCGTGCTTTGTCTCCTCCCCCCCCCCCCACCTCCCTGGTTTCTGAGGGTGCACACGATCCACTATAAACCTCCTTCTGGTGAAACTACCTCAATCTGGGATCACTGCTCACCTCCACTCATTTGTTCCTCTTTTTTTCACACCTGTGGAATCAACTTCCACATTCTCATCAATCTCATGATTCCCTCCAGCTCTTCAAGACAGCTGTTCACCACCTCAGATCATCTCCAATCCAAAACCATGATTGTTTCTACCATTGCTAACCCCACCCAAATCCCTTCTCCTTTCAACTTTTCCAGTTTTCGCTCCGTGGACTTTCCTTCTCTGTCCATCTTGTCCACCCCATGCATGCGTGGTTTGCGTCTCAGGTCTCAGGTGGGGTGGTGGGACTGAGAAGTGGGAGAAGCAGGAAAGCCGGCAGGGCTGAGAATGAAGCAGGTGGATCTGGGGCAGGAGAACCAACGGGGTGAGGGTGGGGGGGAGGGGGGAAACTTGTAGGGGGCAGGAGAGCCAGAACGCCAGTGGGTAAAGGGGTCTTCAAGGGTCTTAAGTGTCTGAGGTTGTAAGGTTCTTCATTCAAGATCTTGAGGTTCTTACAGGTCATTGGCATGTTAAGGGTCTTTGAGGTCTTTGGGGTCTAACAGTTCTTAAGGGTCTTCGGAGTCTTCAATAGTCTTCGGTATTTTTACTGTCTTTGGGGTCCAAAGGGTATTTGTGGTATTCGGGGTTTTCAAGTGTCTTTTTGGGTCCTTGGGAACTTTTTAGGACTTTTAGGTCCTCCGGGACTTTTGGGGACTTTTGTGTCCTCGGGAACTTTTTGTAACTTTTGGTTCCTTGGAGACTTTTTGGGACTTTTGGTTCTTCAGGGTGTTTAGTGATCTTAAGGGTCTTGGGAGTCATAAATGGGTCTTCAAAGTTCAAAGTGGTATCAGCAGTCCAAAGGGTCAAACGGTATATTTAAGTGTGTAATTAATGAATGGATGTACATAATTCACGAAAAGTATGCGACACACGACACATGACACACAGACACACAGACACACACACACACACACACACACACACACACACACACACACACACACACACACACACCTCATCCATTTTTGTGGACGAGTGGGCTCGTTGCACGAAATTTTCATTGTTCTTCACAGCCCTATTTGCATACCCACCTGCTGTGCTGCTTGAGCATTGGCTGGCCTTTCACCAAGATCACATGTGCTTGGGGCCAACTCTGGGATTGTATATGTTTGTTATTATTATTGCCATATGATACAACTATTCTTATTATTGTTGGAAATGTTATTCGTGTTAATTAATATATGCTTTGTTGTCATGTTAGCATTGTTTTTGTTCTATATTTTGCAATTAGAATGAATGCCATGCCGTGGGAGGAGGACATATTCATCTGCTTTATATACCTTAACATGTCGTACGTTAAAAACATGGGACTTCTCATGGATTTTTGTGTGGTTTCGTCGAGTCTTTGGATCCTCGGGACCTTTGGATCCTTGGGACCTTTGGATCCTCGGGAATTTTAAGTCCTTGGGAACTTTTAGCTCCTCAGGAATTTTTGGGACTTTTGGGTCCTTGGGGACTTTTGTGTCCTCGGGGACTTTTGGGACTTTTAGGTCATTGGGGACTTTTGGGTCTTCAGGGATTTTGGGGTCTTTTGGGATCTTTGGTGACTTCTGGGTCCTCAGGGACTTTTGGGTCTTCAAAGTTCGAAGGAATCTCAGCAGTCTAACTAAAGCGTTAAAAGGTACATTTGAACCATGTGTAATTGATGAATGTCACGTGATCTCATTGCACGTACATAATTAATCGACAAAACGTCTGCCTCATACAAAACACGCACGCGCACGCACCTCATCCATTTAGAGGAGAAACATCTTCTCGGGACGGGCATGGCGTGGTGATTGTGGAGGACCGTACTGTACACCACTTGCCGTCACAGACAGCTTTGGCTTTGCGGCAGCATGAAAACGGTGAACGTATTACTTATTCAGTTCGGTTCCAATCGTGCGTGGAATCAGGCCAGCTGTGCAGTGAGCCAATGGGTGGAAAACACAACTCGACTGTGCCGGCCTTGGCAGTGTTCAATGTCACGTGACATCTCTTAACCAATGAGAATGCATTTTCATGAAAAGCCAGAAAAGTGATCTTTAAAGGCTCAGGTGGTGGATGAAAATAAGCTGAGTACAATCCCTGGATCGGACTTGATCTGTGTACCAAATTTGGCGGTTGTCGGTCCAGCGGTCCTTGCAAAAAACGCAAACAAACAGACATCCGATGAATGTTATTTATGAGATGTGGGAAAAATCACATTCTCAGACCAGGAATTGAACCCAGGTCCTCTGGAAAACTGGAAAACGATACAAGTGCTCTGCCATCAGAACTATTGGGGCAACCTGTAGACTAGATATGTAATTCTCCCACAAAAAGATGCAACTCTCTCTTTCCTCTGCAACTTCGAGAACAACTCACTGCCAACCATCGGAGTGGCGAGGGCTGGTCCACGAGAGGGCCTTCCCCCTGTGGGAGGTGGGGTGGGGGGCAATTATGCGACCGCTATGATTCACCACATGCGTAACTGACGTCAGTGGTTATGTGCCATGGAAGATGACGTACGACTGGGTCATTCGGTCGGCCATCTTGTATTTGATCTCAAATAAATTATGACGTGCATAATGTGAGCCATCATTCATCATCTGTGTGTCAAGTTGTTATGTACTCGATCAACAGGGACGAAGGCTCTGAAGTGGGAACAACAGAATCAATTCGGACACGGGCACAGCACAGCACAACACAGCATGGCGTAGCACAGCTTCGGGGCATGGGTGGGTCACATGACATGACTCTGCTTAACCACGCCCCTTTGCACCAATGTGTGCATGCATTATCATAAATTACTGATACATCTCATCTCCCTCCATTTTCTCTTTTTTTAATACAAATCAAGACGCTCAGGAGGTTCAAAGACACGAGCTGATCTCAGGGCTCGTGGAGGGCTGTCCTTGCTTGCATAACTGCTGTGGGTTTCTCAATAAGGGGTACATGGGGTCGTGAAGGAGTTCAGGTACATTGATGGGTGAAAAGCTTTCATGAGGAAACACCTTCGGTTCAAACACAGGTGGTGTTTATACAACAAGTGTGAAATGAATGCGAGGGAAAAACCTTCAGAGTGTAGGCTTTATTTCACTTGATTGAAGCCGCTTCTACAGACACATCAGGGAATACATGTGCAGCAAGAAATACATGTGCAGCAAGGAGTACATGTGCAGCAAGGTAGACACGTGCAGTCGATCACCGCAAAATAAATCAGCAATTAGCACGGAGTCTGGTATACTCTCAATTCTTACCATTCAACGAGCACCAAGTGAACCACCGCCGTAAATGACAATGCCCCAGGGACAATCCCACCGACCGCGCGGAATCTCGGTTTTATCTGTCCCGTGTGCGAGCCACGCGACATGTGATCACGCGTCACATCCTTCAATTCATCACATTCTCCCCGTCTTTAAAATGTAACTCGAGGCTCAACTAATGCACCAGGTCAGGTCAGGTATGGGAGCATGTGCCAGAACAGCGCGTCGCTGCGTCCACTTTCCGCCGGTACTCCAGGGGCCTCCGTCTGGCCATCCCCCAGGCAGATGCCAGGCCCATCCCCATCTCCTTGAGATGATGGTCAACCTGCTGCAACCATGAGGCACGTGGTCGGCCCACTGGCCACCTCCACTCATGAGACTCCCTCGCTGAGAGAATCTGGTGAGCAGGATCAGCGTCAGGAAAACGAGCCACATGTCCATACAGCCGCAACTGACGCTCACGGACTATGCAGGTAACAAATCTCATCCGAGTCTCTCTCAGCAACCGCTCGTTGGGCACAAAATCCGACCAGCGATAACCAAGGATTATCCGAAGAGCTCTGGTACCAAAGGAATTAAGTCTCCGTCTCAGATCCTTGGTCAGAGTCCAAGTCTCGCACCCATAGAGCAAGACTGGAAGTACCAAGGACCTGAAGACTCGGACTTTCGTCCTCCCACACAGGTACCGGCAGCGCCACACCCCATGATCCAGTGAATCCATGACTCCCCAGGCCCGACCCAGACGTCTATTGACCTCTGACTCGCAGCCAGCAGAGACATGAATATCACTGCCAAGGTAAGTGAATCTCTCCACGACCTCAACTTCCTCACCACAAACAGACACAGACAGGACAGCAGTATCCAAGATGTCACCGAAAGCCTGGATCTTAGTTTTGACCCAAGAAACCCGTAATCCCAGCGGCTCCGACTCCTCATTCAGCACCTCGAGGGCCCCCAAGAGGATGTCTAAAGTCTCCGCAAAGATGACTGCATCATCTGCAAAATCAAGGTCCGAGATCTTGACATTGTCAAACGATGCACCACAACTTGATCTCTCCGACATCCTCCCTAAAATCCAGTCCATACAAGTGCTGAAAAGTGTGGGGGCAAGTACACATCCCTGATGAACTCCAGTAACAACTGGAAATAAGTCAGAGATGGTACCACCACACTTCACAGCACTCTCAGTACCAGAGTAGAGTTCAGACATCAGATCGATCAGTTTTGGTGGCACCCCACGAAGACCAAGAATCCTCCAGAGGACATCCCGATTCACTGAATCGAACGCTTTACAGAGATCAACATAGGCTGCAAGCAGCCCCTGCCGAAACTCTCGTCTGCGTTCGATGAGGACACGAAGTGCAAGGATACGGTCAATCGTTGACCTCTTTGGTGTAAAGCCTGACTACTCTGGACGCTGGTGCTCAAGCAGATGGTGGCGAACCCTATCAAGAATTATCCGAGCAAAGACCTTGCCCGGCACTGAGAGAAGCGTAACCCCTCGGTAGTTGTTGCAGTCTTGGCGATCACCCTTCCCTTTCCAGAGAGGGACAACAAGGCCCCTCTTCCAGTCAGTTGGGATGATGCCTGTGTTCCAGGCAGAGCACAAAACTGCATGCAACGACACGAGTGCAGCATTTCCACCAGCCTTGAGAAGTTCAGCATGGATGCCACAGATCCCTGGAGCTTTGCCCCGTTTCAACTGGTTCACCGCAGCCCGTGTTTCCACAAGCGAAGGTGGACCACAGTTGATTCGAGGGTCAGCAACAGGGATTGTAACACCCTTGACGTCCAACTTGACAGCTGGCGGATCAGCCTGGTACAACCGCTCAAAGTAACCGGCCCAGCGGGCCTTCACTTCAGACTCCTCTGTCAAGAGCTTACCACTCTCTGCTCGAACTGCAGTGCTCCGAGGGATGGGCTTGGATGAACGTAATGCGCGAATTCCCCTGTAAGCAGGACGAGAATCACCTGTCTACAGGTGATGCTCTACCCCCTCACAGATTCCTCGCACATAGGCCTCCTTGTCCACCCTCAGTGCACGTACAGTTTTACGCCTCAGCTCCCTGAACAGCTCAGCTCTGCCATTCAGCCTGGCCCTGCGACTCTGGTCAATGGTATCCAGTGTCCCTTGAGAGACAAAATTCTTCTTTGCCCTGCGGTGAGTTCCAAGGCATCCAGCGGCAACATCAAGGACGGTGGTCTTGAAGGCGCTCCACAACTCTTCAGGACCCCCCAAAGCACCCAGACCCCCCAAGTGTCCACTCAGCCTGTTCGCAAACTCCTCAGCTACTCTCTCATCCCTGAGCTTGGCAACATCCAGCCTAGGCTGGGATGGTACCATTCTCCAGGATTTAAGGTGCAGCTTTAGAGTTGCTACAACAAGCCTGTGGTCAGTATTGAGGAACTGAGCACTCCGGTAGACCCTGCAGTTCTGGATCATCCTCCAACGACCGTCAATGAGGACATGGTCAATCTCCTTTGCCACACCGCCATCGTTGGAATACCAAGTCCAGCGATGAGCTTGTGGGCGCTGAAACCATGAACCAGCCACCCTAAGTCCATGACTTCTTGCAAAGTCAAGGAACTTAGTGCTATTCTGGTTCATAGTTCCTGACCCATGGGGACCAACACACACCTCATAACCATCCCTATCAGTTCCAGTCGATGCATTGAAATCCCCCAAGACTAGAAGTGTATCTCGTCTGGGGCACTGATCAACCACAGACTCGAGTGTGGTGTAGAATGCATCCTTCACGGTGAGATCACTCGCCTCAGTCGGAGCATAAACAGAGACCAGGGAAATGACACCTAAGGAGTGACGAATCCTTAATCTCATAATACGCTCGTTGACCGGTGTTACCTCAATTATCATTGGGGTCAGCTTATTGGACACAGCTACAGCAACTCCTTGGGTATGGTAACCATCAGAGCGACCAGACCAATAGTAGGTGTAACCACCCACCATTATCTCGCCGCAATCCGGTCTCCGAACCTCATAGAGAGCTGCAATCCCGATGTCCAAACGCTTGAGCTCAGATGATAACAGAGACAAGTGATCATCCTCTCTTCGGGATAGGACATTCCAGGCACCCACCTGAAGGGACCGCCTCAGGTTAACCCAAGGAGACCGCCGTCTGGTGGACGACACCTCAGCACCTCTCCGACACACTCTCCCGCAATCTGACCCAGGGATGTTACCCCGTGGTTTCCCTCCTATCATCAAAGATTGGGGGTCCCGAAGGCTTTGCCCCAATCCCGTCATCCGGTGAGCTGCCTTGCGAAGGGAAGCTGCGCAGGAGGTACTCCAACGGAGTGGGTTTTCAGATTTTTTTGCGTTTTTGCGTTTTGCGGAATGAAGGGTTTTACGGTGGCCGGAGTGCAAATCCTGCAACCAACCTCCTGATAAAAAGTAACCCAACTGCAGGAAGACGTCCGCAGACACAGTTGGGCACTAGATATGAATGGCCGTTGGCTCACAAGGAGCTCCTCCACCCTTTGACAGGTTTTGTTTTTAATCCTGCTGGGTGTCCATATCCAAACACCCCCTCACCAGAAAACCTGGTGGGGGAAACGGTTTAGTCGCCGACAACCCGACCATGGAACAGGTTAGTACAGGTTTACATGGTACCTGTAGCAGGTCAAAGATCAAACCTGACCTGACCTGACGATACCATGGTGACTAACGCACCATGATTACTTCAACGCTATAGGAGTATACATTTCAAGCAGCGCGAACTATTTAAACTACATAAGCATACATTCCAAGCAGTGAGGATTATTTTGAGTTATAGGAGCATGGTAAGGTGCCATCGAGGGATGACGATAATCCCCTTAACAGATCGAGTCGGCGAGGGGGTTTTATCCGTCATCCTCCCCGGGAGTAAATGGTGGTTTCACTTGAAGGAGGCTTCCGGTCCTCTTGGGGAGCCTCGACTCGTGCCGGGGATGACTCCTCGATCGCTCTCGGGTGGAACGCGGCAGCCCCGTCGCCACCATTCCCGGGTGGAGTTCCTGGGGGGGAAACACCTGGGGAGGGAATGTCAGAGGGAGGAGTACCAGATGGAGGAGTACCTGCGGGAGCCAGATGGCGAACCGACACTGGTCTCCCTGCCATCAGGAAGTCTAACATGAGCATACTCAGGATTAGCATCGATGAGTTCGACCTATTCCACCATTGGTTCATACTTGCTTTGTCGTACCGGGCGCTTCATGAACACTGTTCCGGGATAGGTTAGCCAGTTGGGCACCGATTGGCCGTCAACATAACGTCGTTGGTGAGTAAACATTCGTTCGTGAGGAGTAGCATTGGTGGACGTACAGAGCAAAGAGCGTATGGAATTCAGAGCATCGAGTAGGGTAACCTCCCACCGCTCGGGGCCCAGTCCTCTCAATTTCAGCGCCAGGGTTCCGGCTTTCCAAATGACTCCATTATACCATTCCACCTGCCCATTACCCTGTGGGTTGCAACCCGTCGTTCGACTAGTTGCTCTGCCGTGCTCAATTAGGAACTGTTTTAGCCCGGCCGACATGAAACACGGCCCTCTGTCTGAATGTATGTATGAAGGTTTCCCAAACATGGTGAAGAGGTCAGAGAGACATTTCACGACAGTGCCCGAGATCATATCCGAGCACGGGAATGCGAATGGGAACCTTGAGTATTCATCAACAACAGTGAATATGTATCTGTTGTCTGTCTCGGTCGGCAGGGGTCCTTTGAAGTCGATATTTAGTCTCTCGAAGGGAGAAGTGGCCTTGATCAATCTGCCGCGAGCGGCGCCATAGAATCTGGGTTTTAGTTCAGCACAAGCAGGGCATGAAGCATTCCATCCATCCATCCATCGGGACCATACTCCATGCAGAGCGTTGGTGCTGCCTAAGCAGTCTCCTTGGCTATTGGACACAATCCTGGACGGGTCGCCACTCCGACACAGTATACCAGCATGCTGGCACTCATTTTGCCGACCTCGGAAGGATGACAGGCAGAGTCAACCCCACCTGGTATGAATTCAACAGTGGAGTGGGGTTTGAACTCAGGATCAGAGGATTCCAAGCCACCACCCTAACCATTGAGCCAACACCAGGTATATATGAAGCATTCATTTGTTTAATATCTTCAATAGAATAGGGAAGGTTTTGTCTGCGCACGAAATGTGCCATTCTGGTTACCCCCGGGTGGCACAGAGACCCATGAAGGTCTTGCAAAGCCCGACTGATTGTCGCCGAACAGTAGACCCGAGAGAAGGTGTCTGCAGCAGGGTTTTCCCTCCCGGGCCGATAAACAATGTCGTAACTATAACAAGATAGATCTATCCGCCATCTCATTGTTTTCTCGTTCTGAATTTTCCCGTTATTTTTCCCATCAAACATGAAGGCAACGGATCGCTGGTCCGTGACGAGTGTGAAGTGGTTGCCCAGTAAATAATGTCTCCATTTACGTAGGGCTTCGACAATAGCGTACGCTTCCTTCTCTATCGCCAACTGTCTCTGCTCGCTTCCAGAGAGAGTTCTCGAGAAGAACGCGACGGGTCGGCCGGACTGATTGAGCATCGCGGCGATCGCGTGATTGGAAGCGTCCGTTTCCACCACGAACGGCACCGAGCTGTCGATCGATAATACCACGGAATTACTGATATCATCTTTGAGGCTGTGGAAAGCTTTTACAACAGCGACATCTGGTGGGAAGTTTTTGCAATGCACCAGGGGATGTATTTTTTCAGAGTATTGGGGGATCCATCTTGCGTAGTAAGCAAACATCCCGATCACCCGATGCATTGTCTGCAGGTCATGAGGTGGGGGTAGCTAACGAAGTGGGCGCAATCGTTCAGGATCGGGCTTTATCGTGCCGTCGGCTATTGTGTTGCCGAGAAGATTAATTGACCTTGCCGAGAATACGCATTTCTCGTAGTTGAGGGTCAGATTATATTTTCTCGCAATGCTCAAGAATCTGTCCAGATTCATATCATGTTCCCCCCGATCCTTACCGCACACCTTGACATTGTCCACGTAAACAAAAGTGTCTTTGAGGTTTTCATCCGAGATGATGTCGTCCATAACTCGTTGGAAGCAAGCTACTCCATTCGTGACACCGAACGGAATCCTCCTGAATTGGTAGAGGCGTCTACCTGCCTGGAACGCAGTGTAAGGTTTGTCTTCCTCTCGAATGGGAATTTGATGATAGGCGCTTCGCAAATCGATGGTGCTGAATATTTTGTAATTGGCCACACGTTCGACCATCTCGTCTCTGCGCGGCAAAGGGTAGGCATCGAGTTGGGTGAAGCGATTGACCATTTGAGAGGAATCGACAACCATTCGTTTCTTATTGTTCTGGTTGGTGGTCACCAAAACCTGCGCGCGCCATGGCAAATTGCTCGGTTCTATAATACCTTCTTCCAGTAATCGCTTGGTCTCAGAAGTGATGAAGTTCATATCGGCAGTGGTATATCGTCGCGATTTGATCGCTATCGGTTTACAGACCGGCGACAAGTTAGCAAACAGCAGGGGGGACGATACCTCTGCGGTGGTCAGAGCATTTAGAATTAGACGAGGTTTGCTTCCTCCAAAGGGTATTTTGACGCTCGCGTGCTGCTTGAGGACATTATGACCCAGAATTACATCAGCGCATAAATCACGAAGCACCAGTACCCTTACATCCCAATGCGTGTACCCTTTTACGTCCAACTCAACATTGCAGTACCCTCGCACGCGGGACTGCAGTGATGTGGAGGCCATGCATACCGTATTGTCTGTCGGGTGGATCTTCCATTTCCTACCCTTCACTAGCGAGCTGTTGACGAAACTTTCAGAGCTACCGGTATCAATCAGAGCCTCAGCCACATACCCGTGAATTCGTACGTTGATGATAACTTTGGATAGATTCCCCGGTGAAGCTGCTGTTACTTTCTTTTGTGAGTAGAGAGCCGCAGAAGTGGGTTTATTTCTTCTAAGAGTAGATTTGCATTCCCTGGCATAATGCTCTTTCTTGTCACAGTTCATGCATGTGGCATCTCTGGCGGGGCATTTGTTGCGGAGGTGTCTTTTATACCCACAAAAGAAGCATTTACCAACCGAAGTAGTTGCTGAGGAGTTTGACGAGGTCTGGGTATCCGATTCCTTGGGTTTATCTCCATCCTCAGTGTCGGAGGTGTCCCGGGGGGTTCCTTGAGTTTCCGCCGTAGCAGCGTTCATTAGCAACACCGGTGTCCCATATGACTCAGATTGCCGCTGAGCCGTATCCATAGCTCGGGCCTGGTCAGCTACCATTTCAAGTGTGGGTTGTGCTTTCTCCAATAAGCGTTGCCGTATGTGGGCTGACCTGAGCCCTTGGATGAACGCCTCTCTGGTCGCTTCATCTCGGTGTTCCTCGGCGGTTACAGCCCGGAAACTGCAGTCTTTGCCCAACTGCCTCAGAGCTTGCAGGAACTGATCAATTGTCTCCCCGGCTGCTTCCCTGCGTGTGTTGAGAAGATGTCGTATGTATACCTCGTTCTTGCGCTTCACGTAGAGCGCCCGCAGCACGTCGATCGCTGCGTCGTTGGTGTCACACTCCGAGAAGAGCCTGAATACACTGGGCGAGACATGCTTTACAAGTGCGGCCAATTTGTCGGCTCCCTCTTCAATAATGGTCAGATAGTGTGAGAAGGAACGGAACCAATGTGACCACTTCATTTCCGAGTCAGTGGCGTTTGGGTCTGCATCGAACCTCTCCGGCTTGTAGATCTTGTCTCTCGTCGGTTGAGGGAGCCGAAGGGATCAAGTGAAATAAATTGAAATGAATGCGAGGGAAAAACCTTCGGAGTGTAGGCATAAATTCACTTGATTGAAGCCGCTTCTACAGACACATCAGGGAATACATGTGCAGCAAGAAATACATGTGCAGCAAGGAGTACATGTGCAGCAAGGTATACACGTGCAGTTGATCACCACAAAATAAATCAGCAATTAGCACGGAGTCCGGTATACTCTCAATTCTTACCATTCAACGAGCACCAAGTGAACCACCGCCGTAAATGACAATGCCCCAGGGACAATCCCACCGACCGCGCGGAATCTCGGTTTTATCTGTCCCGTGTGCGAGCCACGCGACATGTGATCACGCGTCACATCCTTCAATTCATCACAAAGTGTGTGACAAAAGGCACTTGAGGCGGTTCGATGTTTGGCTCCTCATGACGTCACCTGAGTTGGCCGACGACCATCACTCAAGTTCACAAGAAACATCATTTCACCGACGTTATCGACAACAACGCCACAGATAACCACTTGGTTCCACATCAGGAGCTCAACACGTTAAAAGGATCATTGACCTGGAAGTTGCAGAATGCAGACCTTCGGTCGTGATGACGTTTCTGTTGATACTTGTTCATCTCGACTTGGACCGTCACGTTCGGGTTCGCGAATAATAACTCGGGATTAAAAATAGATTTAAAAAAATTAAGCTGTGTTGTACTCCATGACAATGTAATCAGCAGCAGCGTCGTTACGGACTTTCTCCCAGGCCGTGTGTTCAGGATACCAAGCAGCTCGATAGCGCTTGCCAAGCCAGTCGTTCCTTCTCGAACGTTTCGAATGGAGTGCTTCGCTCAGCAATAAACTTCGTCACTGAACACACCCCAGCAAGGCAACTCTTCCCCATAATAAATAACGATTTATTTATTTCAAAATTAATAAACGACGACGATGAAGACTTGGAAACGATGATTCCGATCGCGCTTCACCTCCTTGTTGTTGAAGAACCGAGGAGCTTCACTTGATGACGTCATTGTTACTAAGTCACGTGGTAACAATGCAACGTCACAATCGCGCTCGTTGTGATTCGTTTCTCGCTTGAGCGATCGATCTGTTCGACGTGCGTCTCTCGCGGTGCTGGACGTGTTTTCACTCGAGATTTTACTTCAAACCCTTATTGGCGTTTCCAAGATGCCTCTGTTTTGGAAGAAAACCCAACGAAGGTTTCTCACACTCGGTTTTTCACAACATCAAGCGATTTTATCTTTTTATGTCGAGTATAAGTTGACCCCGATTTGGGATTTCACTCATCTTCCACTCTGACCGGTGTTTTTTGTCTTGTGTCTCATTCTGCATTCTCCGTGTGGTAAATGTTGGTATTGTTTTTACATTCACCATGTGGTAAATATTGGGTTTTTTTTACATTCTCCGTGTGGTAAATGTTGGTTTTTACATTATCCGTGAGGTAAATATTGGGTTTTTACATTCACCATGTGGTAAATGTTGGGTTTTTTTTACATTCTCCGTGTGGTAAATGTTGGTATTTTTTTTTTACATTCTCCGTGTGGTAAATGTTGGTTTTTTTTACATTCTCCGTGTGGTAAATGTTGGGTTTTTACATTATCCGTGAGGTAAATATTGGTATTGTTTTTACATTCACCATGTGGTAAATATTGGGGTTTTTTTTACATTCTCCGTGTAGTAAATGTTGGTTTTTTTTTACATTCTCCGTGTGTTAAATGTTGGGTTATTACATTATCCGTGAGGTAAATATTGTTTTTTTTTTACATTCTCCGTGTGGTAAATGTTGGTATTGTTTTTACATTCACCATGTGGTAAATGTTGGTTTTTTTTTACATTCTCCGTGTGGTAAATGTTGGGTTTTTACATTATCTGTGAGGTAAATATTGGTATTGTTTTTACATTCACCATGTCGTAAATATTGGTTTTTTTTTTTTACATTCTCCGTGTGGTAAATGTTGGTATTGTCTTTACATTCACCATGTGGTAAATATTGGTTTTTTTACATTCTCCGTGTGGTAAATATTGGTATTGTTTTTTACATTCTCCGTGTGGTAAATGTTGGTATTGTTTTTACATTCTCCGTGTGGTAAATGTTGGTATTTTTTTTTACATTCTCCGTGTGGTAAATGTTGGTATTGTTTTTACATTCACCATGTGGTAAATATTGTTTTTTTTTTACATTCTCCGTGTGGTAAATGTTGGGTTTTTACATTATCCGTGAGGTAAATATTGGGTTTTTACATTCACCATGTGGTAAATGTTGGTTTTTTTTACATTCTCCGTGTGGTAAATGTTGGGTTTTTACATTCACCATGTGGTAAATGTTGGTTTTTTTTACATTCTCCGTGAGGTAAATATTGGGTTTTTACATTCACCATGTGGTAAATGTTGGTTTTTTTTACATTCTCCGTGAGGTAAATATTGGGTTTTTACATTCACCATGTGGTAAATGTTGGTATTTTTTTACATTCTCCATGTGGTAAATGTTGGTATTTTTTTACATTCTCCGTGTGGTAAATGTTGGTTTTTTTTACATTCTCCATGTGGTAAATGTTGGGTTTTTACATTATCCGTGAGGTAAATATTGGTATTGTTTTTACATTCACCATGTGGTAAATATTGGGGTTTTTTTTACATTCTCCGTGTAGTAAATGTTGGTTTTTTTTACATTCTCCGTGTGTTAAATGTTGGGTTTTTACATTATCCGTGAGGTAAATATTGGTTTTTTTTTACATTCTCCGTGTGGTAAATGTTGGTATTGTTTTTACATTCACCATGTGGTAAATGTTGGTTTTTTTTTACATTCTCTGTGTGGTAAATGTTGGGTTTTTACATTATCCGTGAGGTAAATATTGGTATTGTTTTTACATTCACCATGTCGTAAATATTGGGTTTTTTTTTACATTCTCCGTGTGGTAAATGTTGGTATTGTCTTTACATTCACCATGTGGTAAATATTGGTTTTTTTACATTCTCCGTGTGGTAAATATTGGTATTGTTTTTACATTCTCCGTGTGGTAAATGTTGGTATTGTTTTTACATTCTCCGTGTGGTAAATGTTGGTATATTTTTCACATTCTCCGTGTGGTAAATGTTGGTATTGTTTTTACATTCTCCGTGTGGTAAATGTTGGTATATTTTTCACATTCTCCATGTGGTAAATGTTGGTATTGTCTTGACATTCACCATGTGGTAAATATTGGTTTTTTTTACATTCTCCGTGTGGTAAATATTGGTATTGTTTTTACATTCTCCGTGTGGTAAATGTTGGTATTGTTTTTACATTCTCAATGTGGTAAATGTTGGTATTGTTTTTACATTCTCCGTGTGGTAAATGTTGGGATTGTTTTTACATTCTCAATGTGGTAAATGTTGGTATTGTTTTTACATTCTCCGTGTGGTAAATGTTGGTATATTTTTCACATTCTCCGTGTGGTAAATGTTGGTATTGTTTTTACATTCTCAATGTGGTAAATGTTGGAATTGTTTTTACATTCTCCATGTGGTAAATGTTGGTATATTTTTCACATTCTCCGTGTGGTAAATGTTGGTATTGTTTTTACATTCTCCATGTGGTAAATGTTGGTATATTTTTCACATTCTCCGTGTGGTAAATGTTGGTATATTTTTCACATTCTCCTTGTGGTAAATGTTGGTATTGTTTTTACATTCTCAATGTGGTAAATGTTAGTATTGTTTTTACATTCTCCGTGTGATAAATGTTGGTATATTTTTCACATTCTCCTTGTGGTAAATGTTGGTATTGTTTTTACATTCTCCGTGTGGTAAATGTTGGTATTTTTTTACATTGTCTGTGTGGTAAATGTTGGTATTTTTTTACATTCTCCATGTGGTAAATGTTGGTATTTTTTTACATTCTCCATGTGGTAAATGTTGGTATTGTTTTTATATTCTCCGTGTGGTAAATGTTGGTTTTTTTTACATTCTCCTTGTGGTAAATGTTGGTATTTTTTTACATTCTCCATGTGGTAAATGTTGGAATTGTTTTTACATTCTCCTTGTGGTAAATGTTGGTATTGTTTTTACATTCTCCGTGTGGTAAATGTTGGTATTTTTTTACATTTTCTGTGTGGTAAATGTTGGTATTTTTTTACATTCTCCATGTGGTAAATGTTGGTATTTTTTTACATTCTCCTTGTGGTAAATGTTGGTATTCTTTTTACATTCTCAATGTGGTAAATGTTGGTATTTTTTTACATTCTCAATGTGGTAAATGTTGGTATTTTTTTACATTGTCTGTGTGGTAAATGTTGGTATTTTTTTACATTCTCCATGTGGTAAATGTTGGTATTTTTTTACATTCTCCATGTGGTAAATGTTGGTATTTTTTTACATTCTCCGTGTGGTAAATGTTGGTTTTTTTTACATTCTCCGTGTGGTAAATGTTGGGTTTTTACATTATCCGTGAGGTAAATATTGGTATTGTTTTTACATTCACCATGTGGTAAATATTGGGGTTTTTTTTACATTCTCCGTGTAGTAAATGTTGGTTTTTTTTTACATTCTCCGTGTGTTAAATGTTGGGTTTTTACATTATCCGTGAGGTAAATATTGGGTTTTTTTTACATTCTCCGTGTGGTAAATGTTGGTATTGTTTTTACATTCACCATGTGGTAAATGTTGGTTTTTTTTTACATTCTCCGTGTGGTAAATGTTGGGTTTTTACATTATCCGTGAGGTAAATATTGGTATTGTTTTTACATTCACCATGTCGTAAATATTGGTTTTTTTTTTTACATTCTCCGTGTGGTAAATGTTGGTATTGTCTTTACATTCACCATGTGGTAAATATTGGTTTTTTTTACATTCTCCGTGTGGTAAATATTGGTATTGTTTTTTACATTCTCCGTGTGGTAAATGTTGGTATTGTTTTTACGTTCTCCGTGTGGTAAATGTTGGAATTTTTTTTACATTCTCCGTGTGGTAAATGTTGGTATTGTTTTTACATTCTCAATGTGGTAAATGTTGGTTTTTTTTACATTCTCAATGTGGTAAATGTTGGGGTTTTTTTACATTCTCCGTGTGGTAAATGTTAGTTTTTTTCTTGCATTCTCCGTGTGGTAAATGTTGGGGTTTTTTACATTCTCCGTGTGGTAAATGTTGGTATTTTTTTGCATTCTCCGTGTGGTAAATGTTGGTATTGTTTTGACATTCTCCTTGTGGTAAATGTTGGTTTTTTTTTGCATTCTCCGTGTGGTACAAGTTGGGGTTTTTTTACATTCTCCGTGTGGTAAATGTTGGTTTTTTCACCCAGGTCGTCCGGCTCTCCGTCCGGCTGTCTGTCCGTCCGTACGTCCGCCCAGGCATCAACATTTATAGCTGTGAGTGCGATAACTCATTAACTGTTCGCCATATCGATTTTAAATTTGGTTCACACATGAACCACCTGAAAAGGAAGAACCCTATTGATTTTGGGCTTGGCCGGATCAAAGATCGCCGACTGGGGCGGCCATTTTGAAAAAAAATGTTTTTTGGAAGAAATGGAAAACCGCTTTTGTGATTTTAATTATTTTTGGTTACTACGTTCCTCACCCCTGGGGAACTTTTTTGAGATGATGACCAAATGGTGTCTTGTTTCCAATTCACCTCTCTTTATCTGGAACATGTATGACCTTTTTCATTCAATGGCGAAGGATTCCCCATCTCTGATGGTAAATTTGTTATTTTACATTCTCCGTGTGGTAAATGTTGGCATTGTTTTTACATTCTCCGTGTGATAAATGTTGATATTTTTTTTACATTGTCCGTGTGGTAAATGTTGGTATTGTTTTTACATTGTCCGTGTGGTAAATGTTGGTATTGTTTTTACATTATCCGTGTGGTAAATGTTGGTATTTTTTTTACATTCTGCATATGTAAATGTTGGGGTTTTTTACATTCTCCATGTGGTAAATGTTGATATTGTTTTGACATTCTCCTTGTGGTAAATGTTGGTATTTTTTTACATTCTCCGTGTGGTAAATGTTGGTATTTTTTTTGCATTCTCCGTGTGGTACAAGTTGGGGTTTTTTTTACATTCTCCGTGTGGTAAATGTTGGTTTTTTTCACCCAGGTCGTCCGGCTGTCCGTCCGGCTGTCTGTCCGTCCGTACGTCCGTCCAGGCGTCAACATTTATAGCTGTGAGTGCGAAAACTCATTAACTGTTCGCCATATCGATTTGAAATTTGGTTCACACATGAACCACCTGAAAATGAAGAACCCCATTGATTTTGGGCTTGGCCGGATCCAAGATCTCCTGAATGGGGCGGCCATTTTGAAAAAAAATGTTTTTTGGAATAAATGGAAAACCGTTTTTCTGATTTTAATTATTTTTGGTTGCTACATTCCTCACCCCTGGGGAACTTTTTTGAGATGATGACCAAATGGTGTCTTGTTTCCAATTCACCTCTTTTTATCTGGAACATTTATGACCTTTTTCATTCAATGGTGGGGGATTCCCCATCTCTGATGGTATATTTGTTATTTTACATTCTCAGTGTGGTAAATGTTGTTTTTTTTTACATTCTCCTTGTGGTAAATGTTGGGGTTTTTTACATTGTCCGTGTGGTAAATGTTGGTATTTTTTACATTCTCCATGTGGTAAATGCTGGAATTGTTTTTACATTCTCCTTGTGGTAAATGTTGTTTTTTTTTACATTCTCCTTGTGGTAAATGTTGGGGTTTTTTACATTCTCCATGTGGTAAATGTTGGGGTTTTTTTTACATTCTCGATGTGGTAAATATTGGGTTTTTCTGCATTCTCCCTGTGGTAAATATTGGTATTGCTTTTACATTCTCCTTGTGGTAAATGTTGGTATTTTTTTACATTCTCCGTGTGGTAAATATTCATATTGTTTTTCATTCTCCGTGTCGTAAACGTTGGTATTGTTTTTACATTATCCATGTGGTAAATGTAGGTATTTTTTTTACATTCTCCATGTGGTAAATGTTGGGGTTTTTTACATTCTCCGTGTGGTAAATGTTGGTATTGTTTTGACATTCTCCTTGTGGTAAATGTTGGTATTTTTTTACATTCTGCATATGTAAATGTTGGGGTTTTTTACATTCTCCGTGTGGTAAATGTTGGTATTGTTTTGACATTCTCCTTGTGGTAAATGTTGGGGTTTTTTACATTCTCCGTGTGGTAAATGTTGGTATTTTTTTTTGCATTCTCCGTGTGGTAAATGTTGGTATTGTTTTGACATTCTCCTTGTGGTAAATGTTGGTATTTTTTTTGCATTCTCCGTGTGGTACAAGTTGGGGTTTTTTTACATTCTCCGTGTGGTAAATGTTAGTTTTTTTCTTGCATTCTCCGTGTGGTACAAGTTGGGGTTTTTTTACATTCTCCATGTGGTAAATGTTGGTTTTTTCACCCAGGTCGTCCGGCTCTCCGTCCGGCTGTCTGTCCGTCCGTACGTCCGCCCAGGCATCAACATTTATAGCTGTGAGTGCGATAACTCATTAACTGTTCGCCATATCGATTTTAAATTTGGTTCACACATGAACCACCTGAAAAGGAAGAACCCTATTGATTTTGGGCTTGGCCGGATCAAAGATCGCCGACTGGGGCGGCCATTTTGAAAAAAAATGTTTTTTGGAAGAAATGGAAAACCGCTTTTGTGATTTTAATTATTTTTGGTTGCTACGTTCCTCACCCCTGGGGAACTTTTTTTGAGATGATGACCAAATGGTGTCTTGTTTCCAATTCACCTCTCTTTATCTGGAACATGTATGACCTTTTTCATTCAATGGCGAAGGATTCCCCATCTCTGATGGTAAATTTGTTATTTTACATTCTCCGTGTGGTAAATGTTGGCATTGTTTTTACATTCTCCGTGTGATAAATGTTGATATTTTTTTTACATTGTCCGTGTGGTAAAT
Organism: Eptatretus burgeri; assembly: GCF_056783735.1. Lineage (NCBI taxonomy): Eukaryota > Metazoa > Chordata > Myxini > Myxiniformes > Myxinidae > Eptatretus > Eptatretus burgeri. Next base: position 99,853,423 of record NC_140966.1, on the reverse strand, counting down.
GTTGGTATTGTTTTTACATTCTCCGTGTGGTAAATGTTGGTATTGTTTTTACATTATCCGTGTGATAAATGTTGGTATTTTTTTTACATTCTGCATATGTAAATGTTGGGGTTTTTTACATTCTCCATGTGGTAAATGTTGATATTGTTTTGACATTCTCCTTGTGGTAAATGTTGGTATTTTTTTACATTCTCCATGTGGTAAATGTTGGTATTTTTTTTGCATTCTCCGTGTGGTACAAGTTGGGGTTTTTTTACATTCTCCGTGTGGTAAATGTTGGTTTTTTCACCCAGGTCGTCCGGCTGTCCGTCCGGCTGTCTGTCCGTCCGTACGTCCGTCCAGGCGTCAACATTTATAGCTGTGAGTGCGAAAACTCATTAACTGTTCGCCATATCGATTTGAAATTTGGTTCACACATGAACCACCTGAAAATGAAGAACCCCATTGATTTTGGGCTTGGCCGGATCCAAGATCGCCGACTGGGGCGGCCATTTTGAAAAAAAATGTTTTTTGGAATAAATGGAAAACCGTTTTTCTGATTTTAATTATTTTTGGTTGCTACATTCCTCACCCCTGGGGAACTTTTTTGAGATGATGACCAAATGGTGTCTTGTTTCCAATTCACCTCTTTTTATCTGGAACATTTATGACCTTTTTCATTCAATGGCGGGGGATTCCCCATCTCTGATGGTATATTTGTTATTTTACATTCTCAGTGTGGTAAATGTTGTTTTTTTTACATTCTCCTTGTGGTAAATGTTGGGGTTTTTTACATTGTCCGTGTGGTAAATGTTGGTATTTTTTACATTCTCCATGTGGTAAATGCTGGAATTGTTTTTACATTCTCCTTGTGGTAAATGTTGTTTTTTTTTACATTCTCCTTGTGGTAAATGTTGGGGTTTTTTTACATTCTCCATGTGGTAAATGTTGGGGTTTTTTTACATTCTCGATGTGGTAAATATTGGGTTTTTCTGCATTCTCCCTGTGGTAAATATTGGTATTGCTTTTACATTCTCCTTGTGGTAAATGTTGGTGTTTTTTTACATTCTCCGTGTGGTAAATATTCATATTGTTTTTCATTCTCCGTGTGGTAAATGTTGGTGTTTTTTTAATGCATTCTCCTTGTGGTAAATGTTGATATTTTTTTACATTATCCGTGTGGTAAATGTAGGTATTTTTTTGCATTCTCCGTGTGGTAAATGTTGGTATTTTTTTACATTCTCCTTGTGGTAAATATTGGTATTGTTTTTACATTCTCCGTGTCGTAAACGTTGGTATTGTTTTTACATTATCCGTGTGGTAAATGTAGGTATTTTTTTTACATTCTCCGTGTGGTAAATGTTTTTTTTTCCATTCTCCGTGTGGTAAATATTGGTATTGTTTTTACATTCTCCATGTCATAAATGTTGGTATTGTTTTTACATTATACGTGTGGTAAATGTTGGTATTGTTTTTACATTATCCGTGTGGTAAATGTTCGTATTTTTTGACATTCTCAATGTGGTAAATATTGTTATTGTTTTTACATTCTTGATGTGGTAAATGTTGGTATTGTTTTTACATTCTCCGTGTGGTAAATGTTGGTATTTTTTTTCATTCTCAATGTGGTAAATATTGGTATTGTTTTTACATTCTCCCTGTGGTAAATGTTGGTATTTTTTACATTGTCCGTGTGGTAAATGTTGGTATTGTTTTTACATTCACCATGTGGTAAATATTGGTTTTTTTTTTACATTCTCCGTGTGGTAAATGTTGGTATATTTTTCACATTCTCCGTGTGGTAAATATTGGTATTGTTTTTACATTCTCCGTGTGGTAAATATTTGTATTGTTTTTACATTCTCCTTGTGGTAAATGTTGGTGTTGTTTTTACATTCTCCCTGTGGTAATTGTTGGTATATTTTTTACATTCTCCTTGTGGTAAATGTTGGTATTGTTTTTACATTCTCCTTGTGGTAAATTTTGGTGTTGTTTTTACATTCTCTGTGTGGTAAATGTTGGTATTGTTTTTACATTCTCCCTGTGGTAATTGTTGGTATTGTTTTAACATTCTCCTTGTGGTAAATGTTGGGTTTTTTACATTCTCCGTGTGGTAAATGTTGGTATTGTTTTTACATTCACCATGTGGTAAATATTGGTTTTTTTTTTTTACATTCTCCGTGTGGTAAATGTTGGTATATTTTTCACATTCTCCGTGTGGTAAATATTGGTATTGTTTTTACATTCTCCGTGTGGTAAATATTGGTATTGTTTTTACATTCTCCTTGTGGTAAATGTTAGTGTTGTTTTTACATTCTCCCTGTGGTAATTGTTGGTATATTTTTTACATTCTCCTTGTGGTAAATGTTGGTTTTTTTTACATTCTCCGTGTGGTAAATGTTGGTATTTTTTTACATTCTCCGTGTGGTAAATGTTGGTATTGTTTTTCATTATCCGTGTGGTAAATGTTGGTTTTTTTTTACATTCTCCGTGTGGTAAACGTTGGTATTGTTTTTGCATTCTCAATGTGGTAAATGTTGATATTTTTTACATTCTCCATGTGGTAAATGTTGGTATTTTTTTTACATTCTCCGTGTGGTAAATGTTGGTATTTTTTACATTCTCCGTGTGGTAAATGTTGGTATTTTTTACATTCTCCGTGTGGTAAACTTTGATATTGTTTTTCATTATCCGTGTGGTAAATGTTGTTTTTTTTTTACATTCTCCATATGGTAAACGTTGGTATTGTTTTTACATTATCCGTGTGGTAAATGTTGGTGTTTTTTTACATTCTCCGTGTGGTAAATGTTGGTACTTTTTTACATTCTCCGTGTGGTAAATGTTGGGTTTTTTTACATTCTCCGTGTGGTAAATGTTTTTTTTTTTACCTTCTCAATGTGGTAAATATTGGTATTGTTTTAACATTCTCCGTGTGGTCAATGTTGGTATTGTTTTTACATTCTCCGTGTGGTAAACGTTGGTATTGTTTTTACATTATCCGTGTGGTAAATGTTGGTGTTTTTTTACATTCTCCGTGTGGTAAATGTTGGTACTTTTTTTACATTCTCTGTGTGGTAAATGTTGGGTTTTTTTACATTCTCCGTGTGGTAAATTTTTTTTTTTTACCTTCTCAATGTGGTAAATATTGGTATTGTTTTAACATTCTCCGTGTGGTCAATGTTGGAATTGTTTTTACATTCTCCGTGTGGTAAACGTTGGTATTGTTTTTACATTATCCGTGTGGTAAATGTTGGTGTTTTTTTACATTCTCCGTGTGGTAAATGTTGGTACTTTTTTTACATTCTCTGTGTGGTAAATGTTGGGTTTTTTTACATTCTCCGTGTGGTAAATGTTTTTTTTTTACATTCTCAATGTGGTAAATATTGGTATTGTTTTAACATTCTCCGTGTGGTCAATGTTGGTATTGTTTTTACATTCTCCGTGTGGTAAATGCTGCTTGTTGAATCTCGACGGAAAAACCACAGGAACACATGGAACCAGAGTGAACACCACTCGTGTTCGGCAACCAACATGGCGTAATCTCAATACCGGCGAGACAAGTCATGTTACCTGCGATCTGCTTGTGTATCACGTGACTATGCAAACAACATATTTTCCCTCTTCTCCAAAAGTTAAAAATTACAGTCTCTGTAATAAGGGTCTCAGTGACGAGCTTAGCAAGCAAGAAACCAAAACATGATCAACGATGGCAATGAATTAAATAAAGTCTTGGAACCTGTTCAAGTTTCCATCAAATCAAATTGAGCTTGATATTATTCAGATTGTTACAAAGTCAGATAAGTACCATGGAGGACGTCCATTGCGTCTCAGATGTTGAGGTGCTTGTCTGGTCAGGTCTGCATGAGGAGTAAAAGTATCAGGCAGGTTAACAATGTCAAAGTTCCCATCTGAATTCAAATGGGGTTGACCATCCTGGTGGGACCTAACACATCGTCAGGAATTCCAATGAGAACCATCCAGAACAAAAGTACCTGGACCGGCTTTGCGAACAATACGTTGTGACTGTGATAGAGGTGATGCCAGTTTGTGCTTAAAAAGGGTTGCCTAGTTTGGATCCATTCCCCTCGGGTCAGTGTAGAGTGTCTCCATCTGCTACATCAGTGTGGTGTACCCTTTCACCTGTTCCTGCTCTTCTTGAATAGCACTTGCTAATCCTTTGTTTGCTATTGATGTCTGGATTGGTTGCAGAGCTTCCAGAAGATAGTGAATTTTGTGGCTTATCATTCTTATCATTGCGCTGTGCTCCAAGAATGTCTCAAACTTATACGAGACATGTTGCGGGAAGTTGTCGGTGTGGCTTATCCGTCGAGATACAACATTCTGGCGCCGAGGTTTGGAGAGAGCATCGTCGCACAACCTGCTATAACCCACAATGCAATGGTGGAGTATAAAGGTTACCCCATGTGATCAAGGAAGGTCTCACCACTCAATTGACAGATAAGAACACTTGGAGATGTACTTCGAAGCATTCTGCAGATTTACCGCTCAACACCACATCCTCTAATGCAACGTACCCTCGCTGAAATGATGGTAGGCCGCAAACTTCGATATCCGCTGAAAGCTCTGAAACCAATCCAGACATCAACAGCTAACACAAGATTAGCAAGTGCTATTCAAGAAGAGCAGCAATGGATAAAAGAGAATACAGACTGACGTTACAGATTTCGACATTCGACCCTGAACCAAGGTGAATGGGTCTGAACTTGGTGACCATTTTGAAAGCACAGGTTGACATCGTCTCCATCGCAGCCACAACACATTGTTCACAAAGCTGGTCCAAATGCCACTTTAAGTGATTTAGAACATGAAACTATTGTTGAGTCATACACTGACAAATCTAGCATTCATGTAACTGCAATTTCTGTTGTCTTATTGTTGTGGTTCTGCGAAGCCGGCGCTCAACCGTGGCAATGGCACACAACATATAGCGGTCCCGAGACAGTTATTTCATGTGTTCATTTCAGATAGCTCTTTCCTCTTGTGTCATGGGTTTCTGGGTCATATGCATTGTGTGGCCTTGAGGGAGGTCTTTATTCCCACCCTTTATTTTATTTACTTTGTTGCATCCATGAACCTCTCCTTCATGCAAGCAGCTCATGAGTATATGTGCACCATTTCACAGTTAAATCGTGCGCCATTAGCCAACAGACACTCACCTCAAACCTTCACCAGACTCGAACCAGAACGCCGCAACATTCCTCCGACCACCACAATACCTTCATAATTATTTCCCCACACCATCGGACTCCAAGTCATGCTCGCCTGCACTCACCATTCACACCACAACGAACGACCACCACTACCACAAATCCCCATGGAGAAAGTTCAGTACTATGCTCACCACTGCACAGCTACTGCCATCGCTCAACCACCATCACCACCGATGACAAAAACCACCTCTTTGGACCAACAGGGAGCAAGAAAGTGGCCCGCACCATCACAAATACTCAGCTCTGGACGTTCTGGCATCTAGTTTGAAGCGCAAGATTGCGCTGAGTTCCTTTCAATGTCATGAGGATAGCTCAAGCCTTCTGCTCAATTATGGCCCTCATTGGGTGTCTAGTGCGTGTTCATGGCCGGAGAGCACAAGCAAATGCCCCGGCACCATGTTAATCTCGGAGCTCAGTTGTGTGGCCGTGTTCGGGGCAAATGAGGGCATTTCCGCTACCAAATCCTTGCATGGATGGAGCTTGCGCTGGGATAATGGTCCGTGCACCAATGAGGGCGCTGGAGAACACCCTTCGCTCCACCTGTTCCGTTCTCAAGCACCACCCCTACCGGGGGGATTATAAAGGTGTGCTGGGTTCTCTGGCTGCTCTTCTTGTTGTTGGGGTAGCGGAGATTGATGGAACATACGGACCTTGACGCAGGAAATGGAACAGAGTCCATCTGCGAGCAGGAGACACCAGACCAAGTGCCACCTTTGCTCGTTAAACACTTACACGTACAGACCTCTTTACACCCATATTGGGCCTATCTTTTCACAAGTTATTTTCTTTGTTTCTATAACTCCCCTGACTCACATCTTTACACCTTCCTCTGCATTTCACCACCCCTCACCACATCCCTCATCACACCTGCTCTGACTACACACCATTAGATACCTTCAGTTTTCCTCCCTCCTTTCCCTCTCCTCAGCAACTGGGCTTGCGTTGGTCTGTCGACCACGCCTGGTAAATCAGAGGTCGCAAACGCCTCAAACTTTCTCTCATCTCTGCCAGGGCACACGGAGTGCTGGCATCAGCAAAGAGATCACCTGCACCGCAACCATTGAGCATGACACACAAATGCCCAGGGTACACAGAGCGAGCAGCGATGCGGTCTGCATGCCCAAGCCCCACAAATGGGAACTTTTCCTCACCCTCACTTGTAATAAATTGCTTATATTATAAATGTACCAAGCTCGTCATGTTTTTTCCTCCATTGGTCCAGCATTATCCACACGTAGTGCAAGCCGGGAAGAACCGATTGGCTCTTGTTAGTCAGTGCGTACTTGGCAGCTCCGCTCGGCTGCACCTGATCAGGTAAATTAATGCAATTATGCATGGCGGGTACGAGACCCCCCCCCCCCTTGGTGTGGCCATACACAGGTAAGGTACCCACTCGACGTAGTGAAACCCTGCCAGTATTGGTGGTACCAAACATCGTTCATGGATAATTATCAAGCCGCCGGTAAGTGGAGTTATCCATGCTTGGTGGCCTCAGGACCGGGCCTTTGAGAGGGACCCGGTGGTCCCCCTCATGGCGAACTTCGAACCCCGGATCCACAACAATGTGTTGGCAATCTGCCGTCAGATTTGTGAAGGGGATAATCTGTGAAATGCCTGCTGGGCAGCGGTTGGCTCAGAACAGAAACTTTTGCTTCAAAATCTCATAAATAAAATTTGTCATCTGTCTGTCTGTGTATATTTGTATTTTTTGTCAAGACAGCTAGGCCGACAACCACCACATTTGCCACACAGACCAAGTCCCAACCCGGGGATTGTCCTCAAGGTATTTTCATCCACCACTTCAGTCTTTAAAGACCCCAAAGAACCATAAGAATCCAAAGACCCATAAAACCCTTTCCAACCTCAAAGACCCTTTAAGAAACTTTAAGACCGTTTGGACCATGAAGACCCCAAAGATCCTGTAGACCTCATTGCACCCTTCAGAGCCCTTTGACTCCTTTATACCCTTTAAACCAGGGGTTCTTAACCTTTTGATGATTCCGGACCCCCAATGGATTGCCCAACATGGTCCCATACCTCCTTCGCTTGACTGCCGAAATCATCATCATCATCACCAGTCCTATTCGTTGACAGTATGAATTCCAAAGATGTCAATAGCTTGAATTTATTTAAGATATGGAGAGCTAGGAATAGAACATGAAAGACAATCATAAGCATTTATCATAAATATCTTCAAAAAAAATAAGTAAAAAATAACTGAGAAATTACAAATATACAAAGAGCTTCAAGTATTTTACAATTTAACTTTGTTTCACCTATTTCAGATTATAAATCAGCAACTTTACTTCTTATAGTTGAGTTTTATTACATTATTACAATCTAACATTCGAACCAACTATAAAATTAATAAATCAAATATATACAAATATTCAGAGATCGAGTCCCATACCCCCAGCATTTAGTTCCCATACCCCCAGTTAAGAACCCCTGCTTTAAACCTTCACACATTTCAGACATTTCAATACCCTTTAGACCCCTTTGACTTTTTGAGACCCCTTCGACACTTTGGACCATTTCGACCTTTTCAGACCTTTCAACATTTCAGACCTTTGACCATTGCACATTTACAAGTTGACCATTTAGACCTTTGATTTGCAATCAATCACCTTTCATCGAGTACATCCATCCACTTATTTGCGTATGTATGAACCTTTTCACCCTTGTGTCCAGTTCATCTCAAACCATCTCGATGGGGTTTAAGTCTGGAGACTGTGCTGGCCATTCCATGATTTGAAGCCTACCGTCTTGTTCTTTTATTCTCAAGGTTGTTCTGACATAGCCTGGAGGTATGTTTTGGTCGTTATCTTGCTGTAGGATGAAACCTTGACCAACTCGGCGTGGACCAGAGGGTATTGCATGGCACTGCAAAATGCTGTGGTAGCCCTTTTGATTCAGGGTGCCAGTCACTCTGTGCAAGTCATCGACTCTGGATCCAGCAAAAGAGCCCCAGATCATCACGCTTCCTCCTCCATGTTTGACAGTTGGTGTCACACACTGAGGAACGATCCTTTCACCTACTCGACGCATACAAAAACCCTGCGCCATGAACCGAAGATTTCAAATTTTGATTCATCGGTCCATAAGACCTTCTTCCAGTTTTCAGTAGTCCACTAGCGGTGCTTCATGGCCCAGGCAAGCCTCTTTTTCTTATTTTGCCATCTTAGCAATTGTTTTCTTACTGCCACTCGACCTGTCAAACCTGCAGCTCGAAGTCTTCTCTTCACTGTTGAAACTGAGACTTCCTAACTTCGACCAGTGTTAATCTGTGCTTGAAGCTGCTGTCCTGCGAGCCGCTTATCACGCAAACTGTTGACTCAGAAACTTGTCTTCTGATTGTGTTGTGGCTTTGAGTCTGCCAGACCTCTTCCTGTCAGAGTTTCCTCCAGTTTCTAAGTGCCTTTTGATGGTGTAGGAAACTGTACTCACTGACACCTTGGTTGCTTTGCAATTTCTCGAAAGGAAAGACCGACACTTTCAAGGGTTATAATGGTCTGTCTGTCTTCCTTTGTTAATTGTATTTTTCTCGCCATTATGATGGCAATATACTACTTCCTGCAGTGCAATATTGTCAAAATAATACTTCAGAGGGTGTAACAACACAGTCTGTTCCAACACTGCTTTTATCCAGACAGAGGGTTTGTAACTAATCAAAAGAAATTTGGACACCTGTAGGAATTGTTTGCATCAACTTTCAAGGTTTAATTTACTTCCATTGCTGCAGAACAGCTGCAGTTGCTAACCCATTACTTGTTCCCTGAAAAGGGAATTCTGAAATTTGCATTATTTTTCAGTTGTTGGTAACCTCAACTTTTTTTAAACTCTGGCAGTTTACCGCTCAGCTTTGTACCATTTCAGGTTATTCACTGGACTTGAACTGCTTAAATTTCAGTAAAAACTGGAAAAATGGGGGTGTTATAAAACTCTTGACCGGTAGTGTAGCTCTGGAGAACATTGTGAAATTCAAAATCATCATGTTTCTTCACAGCAAAGATATCGCGGAATATTTATCAACAGCAAATAAATCAAGAAAAGTCTGGAGTGATTGCCTTATACATCGCCTGGGTAAACAGGGTTCAATCTGATTCTATTTTAAAATATAACTGAAAAAAATTCCAATTTTCCCAGATGTTTGGATTAATTTGAAGCAAGTTTTACTTATTTGGCGTGATTTGTATCATATTGTTACTTATCCAGGGTTCAAGGCTCACCCAGATGGGAAACACTGGACTTCCTCCTGAATTCCCAGTCCTGAGGCCACCGAGCACGGATAACACCACGCTCTGGCAGGTTGTTCAACAACCACGAACGTGGATTGGTACTGCCAATTATTGGCAGGGTTTCACTACTTTGCGTGGGTACCTAACCTGTGGAAGTCCAGACCAAGGGGTGGTCTCATGCCCTCGATGCGTACTCATGTTAACTTACCGTATCAGGTGCAGCCAAGCGGAGGTGACGAGTTCGCACCAGCTTTCAAGAGCCAATCGGTGGGGTAAAACTTCCCGGCTAACACTATGTGCAGACTATGCTGAACCAAAGAAGGAAAAGACATGACAAACTGGGTACATTTATAATATAAGCAATTTATTACAATCAATGGTGAGGAAAAGTATGTGGAACAATAATCCAAGGTTTTAATACACAGAGATATGTACAGCAGGAGAATGCAAGGATTGGTGTGGTGCGGCAAAATAAATTACACATACTTCCAAAAGAGAACACAGTGCAGAGCTAACCCATCTCGTACTTCCACATTGTTCTCTTGTCCTAACATGACAGGTGCTATCAGAATCATTCCAAGGAAGGTGAGAGCAAAGAAAGATAGAAAAGAATGAGGTGTGTGCGACCTCTTTGTTACCTTGCACGATCAATGGACCAATGCTTTCCAGTTGCTGAGGAGGGGTAAAGGGAGGAGGAAAACTGAGGGTGTCTATTGTGTGTGGTCGGAGGGAGGTGTAAAATGAGGAGTGTGGTGAAATGTGGTAGGAAGGTGTAAAGATGTCAGGTCAGGGGGTTTGGAAACAAAGAAAATAATGTGTGAGAGGATAGACAACCATGAGTGTAAAGAGGTCTCTATGTGTAAATGCTATTGGATTAATACTGCTAGTTCCATGCTTCATTAGCTCGTTCTGTTCCATTTTGCTGAGAGCAGAACAGGCGTAGCGATGGGTGTTCCCAGCGCTAGCTCTGCCCATGCGTTGCCTTGGCAGTGGAAATGTCCTCACTCACCCCAAACTCAGCCACCTGATGGAACTCTGAGGTTAATATTGCGCCGGGGTATTTGGTTGCACTATCCGGCCACGAACACGTGCCGGACACCCAATGAGTGCCATAAATGAGCGGAACGCTAAGGCTATCCACATGACGTTGAACTGAGCCGAGACCCACACTCGCGCCCTGAGCTCGACGACAGAAGTTCTAGACCTTAGTATCTCTAATAGTCTGGGCCGCTGCCTTGTTCCCTGTTGGTCCCAAAAGGCAGTGTGTATCAGTGGTGATGGTGGTGCAGCAGTGAGCATAGTGGTGGTTGAGGTGTCATTGTTGTCGTGGTTAATGGCGAGAGTATGTGACTATGTTGTGGTCCGATGCTATGGGTATTTTATGAAGGTGTTGTGGTTGGAGAAATGCTGCAGCATTGTGGTCTGAGTCTGGAGAAGGTTGAAGTGAAGTGTCCGTTTGATGATAGTGGTTTTAACGCGAAATGACACACTTATGCAAATGAGCTACTCTGTTGCAATGCGTGAATGCATGTGTGAAGGGAAGTCTCCTGTGTGTAGGAAAGTAAATGAAATGGCTAAAGGATGGGAATAAAGACCTGTCTAAATCCCACGCAATGCATATGACCCATAAACCCACGAGACACAAGGGAAGGGTGATCTAAAAAGTAAAACTAGAAGGACACTGAGTTGAGTGCATACCTCCGCCCTGTAATGCCTGATCCACGAGAACATATCTGGCCCAATACATTTTTGAAATATCATGCTAAATCTCGTTTTGGGCCAAGTCTCTCAATGGTGAAGAATCGCTTTATAAATTAAAAAAATTGTGGTTTTCTGCCGAGGTCACACACCCAACCTGTCCACCAAGTTTTATCTGAATCCGTCCACAGGTTTTTGAGATATTGTGCTATGTATCATTTTTAGCCCCATCTCTCAATGATGAAGAATCACTTAAAAAATTATCAGATCCAGATTCGGATTTGGATCTTCACCAAAATCGAATCACTTTGTCGTGGTCACACACCCAACCTGTCAACCAAGTTTCTCCTAATCCGTCCCCAACTTGTTGAGATATTGTGCTATATATCGTTTTTGTCCCTGTCTCTCAATGACGAAGAATCACTTTAAAAAAATTCTAGTAGTCAGATCCGGATCCAGATCTTCACCAAAATCTAATCTGTTCGTCCTTGTCACACATCGAACTTGTCCACAAAATTTCATCCAGATCCGTCCACAACTTTTTGAGATATCATGTACACAGTTAAACAAACAAACAAGAAGACGACGTCATGCAGAGCATGATACTTGCAACATCCATAAAACAAATTTGACCTCAAAAATAATTGGTGGTTGAATTCAATGACCTGATATGCAACTCCTCTTCAAATTTCAAGTCAATTGGATGAAAATTGAGGGTTTAGAAATAGCACCTTAGTTGTTGACCTTGGACCTATCTTGACCTTTTGGTGTATGTTGACCTCAAATAATTGGTTGGCTGAATTCAGTGACCTGAAATATCAATCCTCTTCAAATTTCAAGTCAATCGGATGAAAATTGAGGATTTTAGAAACCTCATCTAAGATGTTGACCGTTGGCCGATGTTGACCGTTTGAGCGAAAAAAAAAACAATAGGCTTCTTCCATGTGACAAACTCTACTACGTAGTGAAGTTTCATGAAGATCAGTTTAAAATTGCGACCTGGAGGCAACAGTCAGAGAAACAGACAGACAAACAAACAGACAAAAAGAAGAAGACATCATTCAGAGCACGATACTTGCAAAATCCGTAAAACAAATTTGACTTCAAGAATAATTACTCGTTGAATTCAGTGACCTGATATGCAAATCTTCCTCAAATTTCAAGTCAATCGGATGAAAATTGAGGATGTTAGAAATATCACCTCAGTTGTTGACCTTTGGCGTGTTGACATTTTGGTCCATGTTGACCTCAAAAATAATTGGCTAATTGAATTCAATGACCTGAAATATAAATCCTCTTCAAATTTCAAGTCAATGGGTTGAAAATTAAGAATTTTCGAGACACCACCTTAGTTGTCAACCCTGGGCCTATGTTGACCTTTTGGTTCATGTTGACCTCAAAAATAATTGGCTGGTTGAATTCAGTGAACTGAAATATAAATCCTCTTCAAATTTCAGGTCAATCGAATGAAAATTGGGATTTTAGAAATACCACCTTAGTTGTTGACCTTGGGCCTATGTTGACCTTTTGACCTCCAAAACATTAGGCTTCTTCCTTATACCAAATTCGATCATGTAGTGAAGTTTTGTGAAGATCGGTTGAAAATTTTGACCTGTAGGTGACAGACAAACAAACAAACAGAATAACAAAATCGACCAACCAATACACTTGAAAAATCTTTGATTTTGCAAGTAACAGACAAACAAACAGACAGACGAACAAAAAAACAGACAGAGTTAAAATGGTCCACAAAAATAATTTTGACGACATCATTGGTCACGTGATACGACAGCCACATTGCTTTTTTTTCAAAAAAGTCTTCCAAAATCTTCTCTGAAATGGCCGAACAAATTGAGGTGAAATTTTATGCATATAGACCACCTATCCATGAGAAAAAAAGGTTCATACATATGTCAGAGGTCGCATGGTTTGGCAGCCATATTGGATTTACCCGAAAACATATTGTTGCAGGCTCGGGGTCGGGTGAGAAGACCACTGGGGGGGGGAGGGGGTGGGGGGGGAGCCATCTCAGGATCCCACCAGACTTCACGGAATTGCAGGCCGTCGCACACAGGTAATTCCGAGACGCGGCGGGTCGCTAACCGACTGTGAATGCCAATAACTCAACCACATGACTTAGGGTCCTCCGTCAAGTTAATCCGGTTACCTAAAAATAACCACGTGATCTAATTACTGGGGGGACATGCCCTCGGTACGCCTAGTCCGAACCGGATCACTTTGCCGGATCAGATGCAGCCGAGCGACACTGCTGAGGATGTACCGGCTAAAAGGAACGGATCGTTGGGAATAAAGTCCCGGCTAAGTTAGGATACGACCATGCTGGACCAATGAAAGAACAGACAAAAACGAGCTCGGAACATTTCTACAAGAGGATTTATTAACAGGCAGGCGAGGAAAGGTATGGGGCACAGTGAATGTTGTTTATTGTCGTCTGTAGCAGGAATAGGAATAAATGTGAGAGGTGCGGCAATATACAAGCAACTTAGAAAAGCAGACACAGAGCAGAGTTATCCTGATATAATTCTTGTGCAATCTTAACTTAAACGAGGACAGGTGCCATGACAAACACACACACACACACACACACACACACACACACACACACACACGAAGAGGAGTCGATGAAGAGAAAAAGGTGAGTAGATGAGGCTAACGGTCACTCAATACCTTGCACGATTGCCCTATCGCGCCCCCAATAAGTTTTGGTGGGGGATACTCTGCTGAGCGATACCTCCCTGACAGCTGGCGTGTCGTCTCTTGCTTCGTGGCACTTTGTGCAGCTAGCGTCGGTCCAGAGAATGAGACATGGCCATCGGGTGTGAAGGGAGGGACTTGGGTCGAGCCAAAAGATAATGGGTGGGGAGAGAGGCGGAGCCAGCAGGCGAATTGGTAAAGAAGGGTGGAGCCAGCAGGCAAATGGGTAGGTTGTAGATCCCAAGCCAGACAGAATGAGCTGACTGGAATGAAGAAAGGAACGATGCTTGAATGACTCAGGAACGACGACGACTCTGGAACTACACATCAGGAATGACGAGCAGGAACGGCACACTCGGAGCGACGACGACTCTCCCCCTGCACCGCGACCTGTCCTTTTAAATATCCGGTGGTGCGTGGCGGGGGCGACGACCCGAAGCGATGTGTTGTCACCCAAATTGGGTGCTCTGGTTGGGCCCCGGCCAGCACACCGGCCGGCTGCCGTGACTGTAAGCGGCTCTCCTTCACTTCCGGCCAGATGGTTCCAAGCTGCAGAATCGTCTCGCTCCGAGCACCGTGACATGAATCGCCTTGCACCGAACCCCGTGATGTGAATCAGTTTGCACTGAATCCCTTGCCATGCCCCAGCGACCCGCGGTTTGGCGCTGGTCAATGTGCCTGCTCCATGGTGTGCCACATGGCCCGAGCGATCCGGCCGCACAGCATGCCTCTGCTTGGTAACAGCTGCATTGAAGCGGAGGTGCGGGAGGATGTCTGCTGTCAGCGGGAGACATTTTTGCCGTCATGGTGAGCGAAGACCGATGGTAAGATGTTATTGTAACCTCATGCGCAGACCCGACCAAAGATGTGTGTTATTCGTGCCTTATTCTGCACGATGATAAAGTATCATGGCTGCGCGAGAGTCCGGCATTAAGCATATGGCCAGCACGCGGGTCCACCCGCCATCGAGCATGGTGTTCGCGGTTATCAAAGGCGGTGGGATGCATGGTGCCAGCCCTGGTCTGTCTCAGGGAATTGAGGGAAAGGATTGGATATAATTATTGTATGTAGGGTTGAGTTGAAGAAGAAAATAGATATAATTATTAAATGTCAAAATGGGTTGGAAAGGGCGTGGCCGTGTGTGCTTTGCAAGTTGTCAGCATTGAGGGTGCCGTTTCTTCCATCTCCTTGGTACGTGTTCCGTGCAGTGTGGTCGTCGTGTTGGGTGTGTTTTCTGTTCAGTGGGTGGAAATTACTGCTGCACGTGCGTTTGGCAGGCTGTGATTTCTGCAGAGGGGTGTCTGGCGTAATGCCTGCTTGGCCTTCGCTGAGGCCCCATCTTAGGCTGAGGCCTCATCGCTGAGGCTGAGGCCTGAGGATCCTCCTGATGACTTCATCCTTTGCTTTTTGCTTCTTTGGGTTCCTTCTGATTACTCTAATGCAGGAATATTCCGATTTGATTTTCCATTTGATTTGAATTGAATTTATTTTAATCCAATTCTGAATTCAATTGAATAATAATAAAAAATGTCCTGGGTCCGTTGTGTCTAGGGTCAGGTGTCTGATCAAAGCAGGACATCTTGGAACCCGGTCATCACTGCTTGCAGTTATAAAGTGGCAGTTTTAATTATGTCTCTTATTAATTACAGTACATAAATGCCACACAAAACAATTCCTGGCGAGGGTCTGCAATCTCTGATTGCTCTTTGTCTTGTTTTCTTGTTTCAATTTGATGTCGTAATTTTCGAGACGAGAAAATGAATTGGAGCATGAACCTGTAGATTTGGAGTAGTTTGGCTCTGAAATTGGCAAATTGAACAGAATCTCGCCTCGAGCGCACAGAGGAGTGAGGTAATCATTTTCAGATGTCTGCCTGCATATCAGTTAAATATCATTTGAAAATCATTCCAAACAGGAAACCTGCTGTTTTTAGTGATGTCATCAAGTAAACAAACACCTGGCACAAATAACTCATGCGATGTGTTAGTTAAATAAGGTGGTGTAAATGCTCCAATAGTTTCGGAAAATGAACAATATATCACTTATTTCAATGATCATTCAGTAAGAGGACACTTGTTGGGGTGTTGAAAAATGTAACCTGAGTCACCGACTGTTTTTTGCACAAGTAACTCACACCAAAGAAGTTTCTGAAATTCTCCTCCTGTGCTGAGTTATGTCTGGGCATAATGTAACTACTGTGGAAAACCTAATGATTCAAACACTTTAAGTAAGGAAATTATGATACAAATAGGGGCCTCGATACATGAAACATGTGACGTGAGTAACAGTGGAATTGCAGAGAGGAGTAAGGTAATCGTTTTCATCTGCCTGTCTGTCTGTCAGTAAAATATAATTTGAAAATCATTCCAAGCAGGAAACTTACTGTTTTTAATGACATCATAAAGGACACAACCACCAGGCACAAATAACTAATGTAACTTGTTAAATAAGGTGGTATTAAAGATGCTGCATCAACAGCGGGAAAACTTCTGTAAAAAGGTTTCTTTCTGTGACGTTTAAAACTTTATTTCAATTGAATTATATATTTTAACCCTGCAGAAAACAAAATGCCTTTTTGACACTTTGACTTCGCTGTAGTTTCAATTGCATTTGAATCTTGAACACGAGAATGCCAAAATGCTTTTTGACACTTCCAAAACCCTCCAGTTTAGCAGTACTTGGACAAAATATTACAACATCTCGACCAATCAAATTTGATGAGCTCACTCTCTGCGTTGGGGATCATCGAGATTCGGACAAACTCTCGGCTCATAGGAAATATACATCATGCTTGGTGAGGCAAAGCGAGATTTGAAGGGACCCTTCCCTTGCCCTTTTTTTGTTTGTTTTTTTGTACATTTTTCTGGATATTGTTTTATTTTATGTGAGGTTTTCTGGAGGGGGCATTGCAGTGTCAGCTCTTGAAATGGAGAATGTATATGACACCCAGTTTGGCACAGATGTACAAAGTTGTGGATTTACGAGAACTGTTCTTTTTTAGGGAAGCAAACATCAACAAGTCTCCTGGTTCACAAAACGTTGTTCTGAACCAGCCCACCCACATGGACCAGTCAATGCCGTCCACACGTCCAAAGAAAACCACTTTTTGGAACTGGCTAAAGTAAATAATTTTATTTTCCCCTGCTTCACTTTTTGTTTTTAACTTGTGTTTGCAAATATCTGCATCAACAAATGTGCAAGAAATTGACTTTTCAATCTTTTTCAACGAAGGAAAATGTTCGGCAAACGTGACAAGAAGGGGAAGAGTCGTCCCGAAGATGAACATGTCGTGTAAGTAAGGTGGAATATCATGACATGAAATTTGCTAGCAATAGAAATGGTATTCCTTCAAGGAAATTAATATCAGCCCTGTCGTATCTCGATCACATTTTGCACCTTAATTCTTTTTTGTACCATAGATTCAAGATTTCAGGTCAGGAGGATTGCTTTGGTGTGCTTGCACGGAGTTGTTTAACTTGGATTGCAATCTCGATCCAGATATTAACGGTCAACATGGTGTTTTGCATGAAAGGCCAGGTATTGATGTGTGTGCCATCCCACTGAAGGACAAGGCTGTTGGACCATCAGCTTGCATTGGGGGATTTGTTTGGCGTTAAAGATCCTATTATGTCTCTTACAAAGAGTTGGTGAGTTATCGCCAGTACCCTGAACAAATTTCAAATTCCTAGCAGTCAACAAAATGATTGGTTAACCAGTTCTTGAAAGACTTTGGCCACAACCGTTCCCACTGACCAACCTTATGAGTAGGTATTGGTTGTTAGGGTAGTTGAAGAAGACGAAGAAGAGAATTTTTTTTTTTTAAAGGTTTTCGGAATGTCTCTTGTGAAGAAGCATAAATGTCAAACATCAAGAAGTACCTGATTTGAAGAGGGAAGGGATACATGGAATACCACTTCAACCAGATCTATCGAAATGTTGATCTTAATTTGCAAAGATAATCTTCACTTGTGCACTTATTCATACACACGAAATGGTCATTTATTTCAAAGATTATGTGTATCGTATCTTGTCGCATACATTCACACGTGTACACACCTACTTACATGCATACTGTATGTGAACACACGCACAGACATACATACATGCATTCCATACTTATGTGCACATTTGCACAGAATCTTGTTCCAAGAGCACAGAGGGGCAAGTAAATGACAAAGTCGACAAGTCCCTAAAAAATGAAGTCTGAAATTGAAACCAGTCACTAATTGGTTCACGAGTCGGTAAGTGACCACTATATTTGTTATGGGTGTGTGTCTGTCTGCCTGTCTGTCCCGAGCATAGCTCCGTGGGTTTTGATCTGATCTTGATAAAATTAGGGTGCGAGGTTTGTATCATGATCTAGTTGTGTTTTCCGGAGAATGGGCGTAGTGAGCCCATTATGGGCTGAGCCACGCCCAAAAAACATGTGTTTTTAGGGGGTAGCCAGTTTCAAGTTACATCTTCTCCGAAGGGGTTTATCAAATCTGGCAGGGGTTTCGGTATTTGGTTAGCCCTGTGGCACCTGCATAGCCACACGGAGCTCGATTTTTCATTTTCGTCCCAAGGTCAAGGTCACAAGGTCACGATCTTAGAAAATGAAAAAAAATCAATAAATTGGGCATCGAGCTCCTAGGGTTTTCAACTGCTTCGAATGAAAGTTGGTATGCAAGTAGTGCTCTTCGAGTACTACAACTTTCATCATTTACGTTTTTCCCGATTCCCACCAGTTTGCCCATGGCGTCCCCTCGAAGGTCAAAAAAAAAAAAGGTGAACCGTGTACATTGCTCGTGAACCATCGCCGTCTCCAGACTTGTCTTATTTTGCTTTCTTCACATCCAAGTTTGTGGCATAAACATGCAATACTCTTTTCTTTTTTTTTCATTGGAATTTTTGGAGAAATGGTCCAATGAAGTGGGATGATGTTTTGACTCAAACATTGTTCAAAAATTATTGGTTAAATTGCTTTTGGCTTGTTGGTTACTTAATAGGTGATACTCCAATGATTTGTTGATTCCATTAATACATATGCCACTAATGTTGAATGTCAATAAATAATATTTGCATATTTAGTTGAACAATGTTTTTGTAAAGCAGTGCTTAAGCCAATAGTGAGTAATGTAATGTGAGCAACCAAAAATGTGTAATTTGTTCCCAATGTTAAATTTGTTGTGATTAAAAATCCAGCAATTGTAACATGGTTTGTACATATCATCCTTACTGTGAAAACAAGTGGAGGAATCATGTACACCCAAACAATTATGGAGGTGATGGAATGAAAATTGTAATATGAGCAACCATGCTTTATCATGTCTATAAAATAGAAAATAGTATTATTGTGGTGTAAGCAGTGAGAAAATATCAGCTTGCAACAGAGGGCAGTATAACAGAATATCAAGAGGCAGTATCACACATTAACACAAAGTTACCCTTTATGCAGTGCAGTGATGCATGGACCATGTCCAGTCATGGCCACAAATATAAGCATCCTTGCACTTTTTTCAAATAACTCACAATTTTCTCCAAAAATAAGTTGAAATTGACGAAATTATTTGGTCTCCACAATTCTTTATTTCACTGTTAATATTACAGAACCTTTGTTTTTGATTAAAAATGAAATATATCCTTTAAAATCAGAAAATAAAAAGAAATGGCATCGATACCCTCGACTTAATATTTGGTAGCACAGCCTGTGGACAAAATAAATGCAGTCAAACACTAACTGGAGCCATGAATGAGCTTCCTACACCTCTCTACTGGCAATTTGACCCACTCTTCTTGTGCAAACTGCTCCAGTTCTCCCAGATTTGAAGGGTGCCTTCTCCCAACTGCTGTTTTCAGATTTCCCCACACATGTTCAATGGGATTTAGATCTGGACGCATTGCTGGCCACTTCAGAACAGTCCAGCGTTTTGGCTTGAACCTTTCCTGTGTTGCGAGAACGTGGCTCTAAGGGAGCTCTGCGTTGTTCTTCTTCTTGTTCTTCTTCTTGTGAAGACAAAACCTTTAGGACTCGGCTCTTTTATATACAGGATCCGGATCTCCTTAAATACTAAACACCTGTACACATCCTCGCATTGAGGGTGCCTTTTGAGAGCGTCTATCATGAACTTTTAAATATATTCGGACATTTGCTTTTAAGTTTCGAAAAGTTTACGTTACTATTTAAAGATTATTCCATTTAATGTATTGTAATTTCGTAAATACACTATTTTCTTGTCACGAATGACGATCGTCCATGACGGGTCTCGCTATTGGCTCTGTCAGGGCACGTGATGAAATATCGGAAGTTGTTGGTTTTTTCTTTTTTTTCTTCCTCTTCTTATTCTTGTTGTTCTTCTTCTGGTGAAGACAAAACCTTTAGGACGTGGCTCTTGGACAGATTTGTCCTTGTTAAATAGTGTTTGGGGTCATTGTCCTGTGGCAACACCCATGACCTTCCACGGAGACCCAGCTTTCTGACACTGGGTTGAACAATCAGGTCAGGTGAGGTATGGGAGCATGCGCTGGAGCAGTGTGTTGCTGTGTTCAATTTCCGGCGGAACTCCAGGACCCTCCATCTGGCCATCCCCCAGGCAAATGCTTGGCCCCTCCCCATCTCATTGAGATACCAATCAACCTGCTGCAACAACAAGGAACGTGTTCGGCCCATTGAACTCCTCCACTCACAAGGCTCCCTTTCTGAGAGAATATGGTAAGCAGGATCAGCATCAGGAAAACGAGCCACATGTCCATACTGCCACAGCTGACACTCACAGACTATGCAGGAAACAAATCTCATTTGAGTCTCTCTCAACAACAGCTTGTTGGACACAAAGTCTGACCAGCGATAGCCAAGTTTTCTCCGAAGAAACCAGGTACCAAAGAAATTAAGTCGACGTCTCAGATCCCTGGTCAGAGTCCAAGTCTCACATCCGTAGAGCAAGACTGGAAGCACCAAAGACCTGAAGACTCGGACTTTCGTCCTCCTGCACAGGTACCGGCACTGCCAAACCCCATGATCCAGTGAATCCATGACTCCCCCGGCCCGACCCAGAAGTCAATTGTTCTCGAGCTCACAGCCAGCAGAGACGTGAATAATACTTCCAAGTTGAGTGAATCTCTCCATGACCTCAACATCCTCGCGGCAAATAGATACAGACAAAATAGCAACATCCAAGATGTCATTGAAAGTCTGTATCTTAGTTTTGACCCAGAAAACCCGTAATCCCAGCGGCTCCGACACTTCATTCAGCATCTCAAGGGCCCGCAAAAGGATATCTAGCATGTCCGCAATGATGACTGCATCATCTGAAAAATCAAGGTCAGAGGTCTTGATATTTCCAAATGATGCAGTGCAGCTTTTTCTCTCTGACATCCTCCCCAGAATCCAGTCCATACAAGTGCTGAAAAGTGTGGGGGCCAGTACACACTCCTGTTGAACTCCAGATACAACTGGAACTCAGTCAGAGATGGTATCACCACATCTTACAGCACTCTCAGTTCCAGAGTACAGTTCAGACATCAGATTCCGCAGTTGTGGTGGCACCCCACGAAGACCAAGAATCCTCCAGAGGGCATCCCTAATCAATGAATCGCATGCTTTGCAGAGATCAACATGGGCTGCAAGCAGCCCCTGCCGAAACTCTCGTCTGCATTCGGTGAGGACCCGAAGAGCAACGATACGGTCAATCGTTGACCTCTTTGGTGTAAAGCCTGACTGCTCTGGACGCTGGTGCTCAAGCAGATGGTGGCGAACCCTAACAAGAATTATCCGAGCTAAGACCTTGCCCGGCACTGAGAGCAACGTCATCCCTCGGTAGTTGATGCAGTCCTGGCGATCACCCTTCCCTTTCCAGAGAGGGACAACAAGCTTCTTCTTCCAGTCAGTTGGGATGATGCCTGTGTTCCATGCAGAGCACAGAACTGAGTGTAATGACACGAGCACAGCAGTTCTACCAACCTTGAGAAGTTCAGCATGGCTGCCACAGATCCCAGGAGCTTTAGCACATTTCAACCGGTTCACCACAACCTGTGTTTCCACAAGCGAAGGTGGATCACAGTTATTGGAGGGTCAGCAATAGGGATAGTAACACCCCTGACATCCAACTCGACAGCTGGTGGATCAGCCTGGTGCAACCACTCAAAGTAACTGGCCCAGCGGGCCTTCACTTCGGTCTCCTCTGTCAAGAGCCCACCACCGTCTGCTCTAACTGCAGTACACCGAGGGATAGGTTTGGAGGAACGCAATGTGTAAATTCCCCTGAAAGCAGGACGAGAATCACCTGACCACAGGTGATTCTCTACCCCCTCACAGATTCCTCTACCCTAGGCCTCTTTGTCCACCCTTAACGCACGTACAGTTTTACGCCTCAGCTCTCTGAACAGCTCAGCTCTGCCATTTAGCCTGGCCCTGCAACTCTGGTCTACGGTATCCAGTGTCCCTTGAGAGGCAAAATTCTTCTTCACCTTCCGGTGAGTTCCAAGTCATCCACCTGCAACATCAAGGATGGTGGTCTTGAAGGCACTCTACAACTCTTTAGGATTCCCCAAAGAACCCAGACCCCCCCCCCCATCCCCAAGTCTCCACTCAGCCTGTTTGCAAACTCCTCGGCTACCCTCTCATCCTTGAGCTTGTCAACATCCAGCCTACGCTGGGGTGGTACCATTCTCCCAGATTTAAGCTGCAACTTCAGAGTTTCCACAACAAGCCTGTGGTCGGTATTGAGGAAGTGAGCACTCCGGTAGACCCTGCAGTTCTGGATCATCCTCCAGCGACCATCAATGAGTACATGGTCAATTTCCTTTGCCACACCACCAGCGTTGGCATACCTAGTCCTGCAATGAGCTTGTGGGCACTGAAACCATGAACCTGCCACCCTAAGTCCAAGAGTTCTTGCAAAGTCAAGGAACTTAGTGCTCTTCTGGTTCACAGTTCCAGACCCATGTGGTCCAACACATGTCTCATAACCATCCCGATCTGTTCCAGTCAATGCATTGAAATCCCCCAAGACTAGAAGAGCTGTCTCACCTGGGGCACTGATCAACCACAGACTCGCTCGAACGTGGCATAAATGTGTCCTTCACAGTGAGGTCACTCGCCTCAGTTGGAGCATATACAGAGACCAGAGAAATGACACCCAAGGACTGACGACTCCTTCGTCTCATAATACGCTCGTTGACTGGTGTTAGCTCAATTACCATTGGAATCGGCTTCGTGGACACAGCTACTGCAACTCCTTGGATATGGTTATCATCAGAATGACTCTTCCAATAGTAGGTGTAACCACCCACCATGAGCTCGCTGCAATCCGGTCTCCAAACCTCAGAGAGTGCTGTTGAACATTGTGCTCCAAAATTCCTTGTTAATCTTCTGATCTCATGATGCCATGCACACATTCAAGGCACCCAGTGCCAGAGGCAGCACAGCAACCTCAAAACATCACTGAACCTCCTCCATGTTTGATTAGGGAAGGTGTTCTTTTCTTTGAAGGCTTCATTTTGTTTTCTGAAAACATAGAGACGATGTGCTTTACCAAAAAGCTCTAATTTGTCTCATCTGTCCATAGGACATTCTCCCAGAAGGATTTTGGCTTGTTCAGATGTGTTTTCGCAAACTCCAGTCAAGCTTTCTTTTGTCTCTCTCTCAGCAGTGTGGTCCTCTTTTGTCTCCTACCATAGACCCTCCTTTAATTGAGTTGGCGACAGAGGGTGTGAGATGAAACTGTCGTACCTTGTGTCTGAAGGTCAGCTTGAATCTGTTTGACAGTTGATCGAGGTGCTTTCTCCACCATTCGAACAATCCTTCGCTGCAATCTTTGACCAAGTTTTCTCTTGCGGCCACATCCAGGGAAGTTGGCTCCAGTGCCATGGGCCTTAAACTTTCTGATAACATTGTGTATGGTGGACACAGGAACATCAAGGTCTCTGGAGATGGACTTGTAACCTTGAAATTGTCCATGCTTTGCGAAAATCTTGTGTCTAACCTCCTCAGACAATTCTCTGGTTTTCTTTCTTTTCTCCATGCTCATTGCGGTATACACAGTGACACAAAATAGCAGAATGACTCATTTTATCTTATCAAACTGGTTGAATGAGTGATTTTTATATTTTAGTCATCTGCAACTCAACACAGGTGAGTTCAATTCCAAAGTAAAGGAGAATCACCTGCTTGAAATCAATTATTTCTCACAACTTCTTAAAGGTTAAAATTATATTGTCTGAGCCATCTTGGGATTTCTGTGCAAAATAAGATAAGATTTAGTCATCGTTTCAGCTTTTTTTGTTTTCTTCCACTGCAAACCAAAGAAATACATACATATGTGGATACCAAAAGTTTTTTTTTCAAAAATTTCAACAATTTTATGGAAGAAATGGTGCATTATTTGAAAAACGTGCAAGAGTGCCAATATTTTTGGCCATGACTGTATGCATCTTTCCATGTGGATTTATCGTGTGCTGTCTGATAATTGAAAACACTATCCAGATGATCACAGAGCTGCCGCCAACGGAAATTGACCTGAAAAATGCAGAACTTGATCTGAAGACTGTATTTGAGAATGCAAAGCCAATCAGTGGAATGGCCAATATACATCTTTTGAAAGTGATAAATGATGATGTAGCATCATTCATCATCACAGAAGATGGAAAGAACCCCTCCATCAATGAAAATGACCTTAACATTGATGAAAATGGTCTCACTGTCAGCGGATACAATCTCATCACGGATGGAAAGGATCCGCCATATGGATGGGCACAACAGCATTGAATCTGGAAGTGATATCACCACTATAAACGTTAGTGACTGATTTGCAGTGGAATATGAAGGGACACTGTACCCAGGAGAAGTGGTCGCCATTGATTGTGATCACAATGATGACCAGGTTTCAGTAATGCAACTTGCAAGACCAAACTGGAAATGGTCAAACGGAAGAGATCACATTTTCTATCTCAAAGAAAAACATTGTGAAGCTCAATACACCAATAGTTGTTAAGAACCAAGGCCACTTGTAATTTTCTGTGATGTTTTAGGAAGTCACCAGAAGGTTATCTGAAGTATACCCTCACTAAAACTGTAAATATGTTATTTGGGGTACAAAGTTCACAAAATAAGTATTATTCAAGTTTAATCTGTTGGATAAGCATTGCTCAGCTTTAATTGTGTTCGCAACTGTGTTTACATGTACATTTTATGTCCCATGAGTGTAACATACTGGAACGTGAGTAAGCATAACATGAGCTGCCAAAGATTTTTGTCATTCTTCTTGAAATGA
>NC_140966.1:99773313-99823313 GCF_056783735.1 Eptatretus burgeri | reverse complement strand
TAACAAGGGTTTTGCTCTTCTAATAATTGATATCTGAGATCGGTGCCTCTTCTTCTTCTTTCCAAACCTTTGCTCAGCCGCACACATACGATTGTCTGTATGAGCCCTTCTGACCGAGACCTCAAGAAGACATTGAACACCGTGCAATATGCAAACAAGGTGAGGGTACTAATGAATTCCTCTTTGGTCTTACACATGGGTCTTATACATCTTGGTCTGACACGAGATTTGAGACCTCTTAAAACTGGAGGACTCAATTTCATGAGCAACTATATTTTTCTGTTTTCCCAAAGAGTTGATAAAATGATGCAATTCCAACAGTCTTTTCATGCTGCAACAAACAGCTCTCAATGTTCAAAATGTAGATTTGAGTGAATATTTGAATCTGTGTAAATTCATTTTAATTGTGAAACGAAAACCAGTACAACGTCATCCTCACACTTACAAAAATTTTATGATAATCTCATCAGATTTCTTTCAGATGTCATTAGAAATTGTAAATTTTATTTTTTTCCTTTGTATCTTAAAATATCTCTTGCTCTTTTATTCAGTCCTTCAAGAGTTCTGTCCATCTTCACCTTGCGGTTTATCCCAAAACCACCTTCATCATCTCTTCTATTTTTTCTGAACCCCCCTCCCTCTTTTTATTTCTTCCTCTTCAATTCTCAAAGCTCAACTCCTTGTTTGCTATATCTCCTTGTGCAAGTATTTTTGTCTTCCATTTCCCTTTAATCCCCCTGATAGGTGAGATAAACATTGCCCTCTGTTGTTTCTCTCCATGAGCATCGACTGCTACATTTAAAATGATCTGAAATTTGTGTCAAAATACCTCATAACAAAGTATAAAACGAGAAAGCATCTGAAAATGCAAAGCCTGTCCACATCCGCTTTGCATTCAGACTTCTTCTTCCATATGCTAATCATGACAAAAACAGCTAAATATATATATATATATATATATATATATATATATATATATATATATATATATATATATATATATATAATTGACTATTTTAGTGGACCATGACCTTTTGATCTCAATAGCAAAAGGCTTCATTTACCCAATATGCAAACGCTGCTGAAATTTCAAGTCAATCACATGAAAATTGTTGATTTTATGCAAGTCTGACCTTTGACCTTTTGATCGAAAAAAAAAAACAGTTGGCTTCTAGCTTTTGAGTGGTGAACCAATTCAAGTCAGGTCAGGTGTGGGAGCATGCGCTGGAGCAGCACATTGCTATGACCACTTTGCGTGGTACTCCAGGGGTGTCCGTCTGGCCATCCCCCAGGCAGATGCCTGGCCCATCCCCTTGAGATGCCGCTCAACCTGCTGCAACCCCAAGGCACATTGTTGGCCCATTGGCTACCTCCACTCATGAGGCTCCCTCACTGAGAGAATCTGGTGAGCAGGATCACCGTCAGGAAAACGAGCCACATATCCATACAGCCGCAGCTGACGCTCATGGACTATGCAGGTAACAAATCTCATTTGAGTCTCTTTCAGCAACCGCTCGTTGGACACAAAATCCGACCAGCGACAGCCAAGGATTCTCCGAAGAGACCTGGTACCAAAGGAATTAAGTCTCCATCTCAGATCCCTGGTCAGAGTCCAAGTCTCACATCCGTAGAGCAAGACTGGAAGCACCAAGGTCCTGAAGACTCGGACTTTCGTCCAACTGCACAGCTACTGACAGCGTCACACCCCATGATCCAGTGAATCCATGACTCTCCAGCCCAACCCAGACGTCTATTGACCTCTGGAACACAACCAGCAGAGACATGAATATTGACTATCACTGCCAAGGTAAGTGAATCTCTCCATGACCTCAACATCCTCACCAGAAACAGGGACAGACAAGATAGCAGCATCCAAGATGTCAATGAAAGCCGAGATCTTAGTTTTGACCCAGGAAACCCATAATCCCAGCAGCTCCAACTCCTCAATCAGCACCTTGAGTGCCCCAAAAGGGCATCCAGAGTCTGCAAAGATGACTGCATCATCTGAAAAATCAAGGTCAGAGATCTTGATATTTGCAAATGATGCAGTGCACTAGATCTCTCTGACATCCTCCCCAGAATCCAGTCCTTACAAGTGCTGAAAAGTGTGGGGTTTAGTACACACCCCTGATTAACTCCAGTAACAACTGAAAATATGTCGGAGATGGTATCACCACATCTCACAGCAATCGGAGTTCCAAAAGTATCGTTCAGACATCAGATTGATCTGTTTTGGAAGCACTCGACGAAGACCAAGAATCCTCCAGAGGGCATCCAGATTCACTGAATCAAATGCTTTGCAGAGATCAACATAGGCTGCAAGCAACCCCTGCCGAAACTCTCGTCTGCGTTCGTTGAGGACCCGAAGGGCAATGATACGGTCAATCGTTAACCTCTTTTAGTGTGAAGCCTGACTGCTCTGGATGCTGATGCTCAAGCAGATGGTGGTGAACCCTTTCAAGAATTTTCTGAACAAAGACCTTGCCCGGCACTGAGAGTAGCGTCACCCCTCGGTAGTTGTTGCAGTCTTGGCGATCACCCTTCCCTTTCCAGAGATGGACAACAAGGCCCCTCTTCCAGTCAGTTGGGATGATGCTCGTATTCCAGCCAGAGCACAGAACTGCATGCAATGACACGAGTGCAGAATTTCCACCAGCCTTGAGAAGTTCAGCATGGATGCCACAGTTCCCAAGAGCTTTAGCCCATTTCAACCAATTCACTGCAGCCTGTGTTTCCACAAACGAAAGTGGATCACAGTTGATTGAAGGGTCAACAATAGGGATAGTAACATCTGTTACATCCAACGTGATAGCTGGTGGATCAGCCTGGTACAGCCTTTCAAATACCTTGGAGTTAAAGAGGACACCAAATATGTCCAAAAAAAATGTGCAAAACAATTGGCAAAGAATACCTGCATAGAACGAGGCTGATCCTGAAAACATACCTCTCCCCAAGGAACAAAATCAAAGCCATAAACCAACTTGCTGTACCAGTGTACCAATGCAGCTGCGGAATAGTAAACTGGCCAAAAGCGGAAATCAGAAAATTTGATATCAGAACAAGGAAACTCCTCACTATACACAAAATGGTCTTACAAAAATACATGCATCCAGATAATGTGCCTGCCGAGGAAAGGAGGTGGTGGACTGTTGGAACTCAATCAAGTGCACAGAGCGATGATGAGGATTAGCAGGGTACGTCAAAAGTTTCACAGATGACTGAATACAATTTGTAAACAAGCAAGAACACAACAAACCAGAAAAGGTATTTCTCACTCACCTTGCAAAAACCTTCCAAGAACAGGTACGAATTTCCAAAAACAGGTTCCAAGAAGATGTCACACACCAAACCGAAACAGCAACAAATACAGCCCCAATGATTGCAAAAAAATAAATAAATACAAGACGAAATGCCAACAGATATATAGTGACAACTGGGAGAAAGACAAAAAAGCAGGGAAATAAATAAAATTCAATAAAACAGTTGGACAGATTGGGGACAGACAAAGAAGGATCACTGGAATGGTTAAGAAGAGGTCAGCTGAATTGGGTGGAGAACAAATAATTAAAAGTGCCCAAGACCAAGGACATTACATGAATGGCTTAAAAAATAAAATGGCAAGACTGAGCCAATCGGACAAGTGAAGATTTTGTAAGGTAGAAACACAAAGTACGAGCCACCTCCGATCGGGATGCTAAAAACTCATGTCAGAGCAACGATACACACAAAGGCACAACAGGATATGTGGAGTAATCCACTGGCACATTGTAGAAATTTCAATATTCCGATTCTACAAAACTCATGGAAAAACAAACCAAAAGCAATCATTGAAAACCAGGACGTAATTAATGCTTTGGTGCAACCTGATGATTCCACATCCAGCATGAACATAAAAAAACAAAGCACTGCAACCAGCCAAAGTACTCAGATACAAAAAAGGAAAATAAGGCATTGTTAATTGAGGTTTCAGTACTCAGTGATTTTGGTCTAAATAATGCAAAAGTCAAGAAGATGATCAAATATCAAGACCTCAAGAATGAAGTGAAAAGATCTTGGAAGCTGAAGAGCACCAAAATTGAAACAGTGATAATAATTACAGCAATGGGAATGATGAAGAAGAATCTCACAAAGATCCTATAAACCATCCCTGGGAACAGTACCACAAACAAACTACAGTTGGAGGCTGTCCGGAGCTCAGTGATGATCCTGAAGAGCCCTCAGAACAAAACTCTGAGACCAACACAACTTCACAACTTTGGCCATGAATCACGATCCTTCACGAAAACGAATGTGGATACTTTGAGTCCTGGGAAGACTCTTCCACCTTCTAAAAGCCCTATTATAGAGACACACACACACACACACACACACACACACACACACACACACACGATTGCAAAACCCCGTCTCCCATTACGCGGGGGATCGGCTTAGAAGCAGAATGTGTGTCACATTATCGTTGAAATAACCTCTCGCTGTCGTTGCATTTTTTTAATGCCTCCGCTGACGGTCACTGAAGGTAAAATGTTTTCAGGTTGTCTGTCCGTCTGTGCTAATTTTTCTGTTTTCTCTGCAACCGCTTATCTGATTGACATGAAATTTTCACATGAGTGCGACTACTCATGTGGAATGTTTTCATGATAATTATGACATCATAGGTCATGGGGTGGTGTGGAGAAAAAGAAAAAACTTTGGACCTCTGTATCTCCGAAACCGCTTGGTGAAAAAAATTGAAACATGGCACATGTTCAGTCCTCCCCATGGGAAATGAGTGACATTTTTAGCTTCTGGTCAAACTTTGCCAAAACTGGGGCTATGGATTGGGTCTCGTTTGTCCGTCCATGAGCCCATCCGCAGCCATATCTCAGACATGTACAGACCGATTTTGTTCCAACTTGGCGCAAAGACAATACATGATGGTGTGCATGTGCACATCATTTTGTTTTGCGAATCGATCAAAGATGGCTGACTGGTGGCCATTTTAGTTGTAAAATCCGATGTTGAACATGTCCTCAACCATTTCTTGGACATGCATTTACCGATCTTGTTTTCTATTGGTTACAGTTGTAGGATTTCTTTTATACAAAAATAAATAACATTAAATGTTACACTGTTCGTGTAGTTTATTATGTCTCCTCCAAAATATATGAACATTGAATCTGTTCTGTGTGAAATTTGCATTCCCAATCAAAAACATCATATATGTAAAAGTTGTTGCGGGCCGGGTATCGGAGACGAGCACGACCGCTAGATGGAGCAGTAGAGTCGGCTCCACCGAACACCCGGAATTTATAGGTCGTCCCCCCGGAGAACTCCGGAGCCGAGGGTCCCTTATCGGACCGAAGTTTGCCAATAGGTCGACCACGTGGGGTAGGGTCGATTGCCAATTTCAATTTACCAAAATACCCACGTCATCCAAACTGCCGGGGAAATTCACCCTCGACGGCGCTTGTACGGAATGAGCTGCTAGCGTGCTCGAACCGTGTGCGAC
Organism: Eptatretus burgeri; assembly: GCF_056783735.1. Classification (NCBI taxonomy): domain Eukaryota; kingdom Metazoa; phylum Chordata; class Myxini; order Myxiniformes; family Myxinidae; genus Eptatretus; species Eptatretus burgeri. The sequence goes on along the minus strand of NC_140966.1, from coordinate 99,817,822 downwards.
CCGAGCGGATGATCACCGAGATCCGTCGGTCCAAATGTCCCTTTATGGCGGCAACAACGGCCTGGCTAATTCTCCAACATGCACCGTGTTAAACCAATTAAAGAAACACAAAAACGAGCTGATACATTTAACACATAGGTTTATTTATAATGGGGGAAAAGGGGAAGCACGTAAGAAGCAGAGTTATCCGAATGTAGAGATGCAAGGCAATTTATGCACAAGCAAAGAGCACTTATACAATTCCTACTTACTTGACTGGTGCCACACACACACACACACACACACACACACACACACACACACACACACACACACACACACACACACACACACACACACACACACACACACACACACACACACACACACACACACACACACACACACACAACAGTGGCTACTGCCTTTATTGAGGCCTCCAGCTCGGAGGGAAAGGTGAGCTGAAGACCAGTGCCTGCCTCGGACCTGTCCACCTCGTGTGGTTTGGGCGAGCCGATTCGAACCAGGCACTAGTGAGAGGCGAGCAGAATCCAGACACCGGCGAGCCGTGATCAACCTCCTGAGCTCTGCTCAGCGCTTGTCCTGGCAACCAAACCTCTCCTCCGTATCCCAAACTGTCGAGAAGGTTGGTTTCTCTGCCACCTCTTGCGGTTCTTTTGGAGGAAGGCTCTCTTAAGCTATCGCTGTCCGCTGACAGAGACACGGCATGCAACCCTTGCGGTTCTTGTCGGGGATGTTGTCTCTCAAGCTCGCTCAAGCTGTCCGATCACACTACACCCTTATTCACCCTGTCCAGGAGGGGGGTGGGGGGGGAGGGGCCACCTTCACCCTCCCCGCTCCACCTCACTGGACGGTTTTGGCGTGCAAAATGCGCTCGTCACCCTGTCATTGGCCAAAACGGGCGGCATCCATCGATTGGCCCGGGGGCGTGGTGACGTCACGCGGACACCTTTCTCACCGTCGCGAGGTCTGATTGGCTGAGCGGCGGTCACCCCACCCGTAGCACGCTGATTGGTCGAGGGCCGCCGCGAGGCTCCTCCTTGAACTCCGCCCACCAAACAGGCAGAGGAACATTATCCTGCGTGGGCTCCGCCTACGTATGTGCTGACACGCACCAGACAATTGCGTCGGTGTGAGGAAGCGAGGTGAACGTGTGTTGTAGTTGATGGTGGTGTAAAAATAAAAGAAAACCCTGACTATCAAAGTTACTTCGCAGCGCATGTACATTATTCACCCATTAACCCTAACTATAAACACATACTTACCGATATAACTGCTCCATCGGACCTGTATGTTGAGTGCTCAAGGCTTCCAGAGTCGCATCAAAGTGATCATCTTACAAAATATAACTATGTGACCCACATCATTAATGACCAAATAACCCAATCATTGGCAATCTTCCATATCACATGACCACTCTCGTCAGTTGCGCAAAACATAAATCTTGAAAATATGGGCTTGCCCTTTAACTCGTACAGCAAAATTCCTAAAACCATCGGGGCGATGACATTTTTGGCTTTTCCTCCTTGTTTGTTATGGCATCATAATTACATACGTCGAATGCTTTATCCGATCAGTATGAAAATGTTTGAGGGTCATCAAGGGCAAAATTGTATGTGGATGTGGTGGGGGGGGGTACATTAATGATGTCATCAGTCATGTGGTTTAGCAGCTTTATTTTTTATTTTTTTTTCTACATAAAAGCCTTCAAAATTATTCTCTGAAAGGGTTGAACAGATTGATGCGAAGCTTTAGTCAAGATCGTCTATCCATGAGGAACAAAACGTACTCCACCTTTTTTTTTTTGTTGTTATTATGGTAAGCACTGCAAAAAACAAAAACAGTGCCACTTGTACCATGAAAGCACAGAGTATCAAAATTACAAGTGAAAGAATAATAACAGTAAAAGAAAAACAAGGTGATATAATGGTACATACAAAACAACATTATCTTAAGTATACTGTATTAGACTTAAAGCTATTTTGTGTGCTCTGGAGCTCGGAAAGCTTTGATCCCAGATGTTGTTGGGTAACCTGCAGTGGCATCTGGTAAACTGTTCCGCACTGGTATTATTGCGGGCATAAAGGAGCAGTCATACTGAACAAGTGACCAGTGACCCCTCCATCTTGCCATTAAGACACTGCATAGCAGAGCTTCCAAAGGAAGTACTTAATCTGGTGAACCTTAATGAAATCCATGATGGAGGTAGCATGGTCTTCAGAAGTGCTGGAGTTTCTTCTGGGTGCAGTCTGTACATCAGACCCAGACCTGCTACAGTTCTCCTGTGTGGTAGGGGATCGATATTTAATTCCTCTGGAGGGGCCTTGATGATACATACAGCATAACGTTGCATATCATCCAGCTTTTTTAAGATACATGGCACTTGCAGACATACATACGAGGGGAGCATATGTCATTGTGCTCCAGACATGGGCTTTGTACACTTGGGCTCGGTCAAGCGGATCCAAGTATGGAGCAATACTGCGAAAGGCACTCGCTCTTTGTCCAGCTATAACGGCGATGGAGTTCATGTGAGACTGGAAACCCATGCTTCGGGAGAACCTGATTTCAAGTATGTCAAGCTCGTGTACGTGCTCTGAGGGCTTGTCACACCCATGAATAACTCTGGAAGATGCTCACTTGGTAGTCGTCTACTGAATGACATAACCTTGCATTTCTCGGTCGCAAACAGGACATTCCATTTCTGTCCCCACTCGTAATCTTCTGAAGGTCTTCTCTCAGAGAAATGGTGGCATTCACTTCATCCAGCAAGCAGTAGATGGTATCATCATCAGCATCGTGGCAGGTAGGGATATGCAGGTTGTCGCGCAGATCGTTAATGTAAACTAGAAACAAGGTGGGCAAAATAATTGATAGTTGAGGTATTGATTCATTGATTGGAGTTGGTTTGGATGTTTGGCCATTAACCACTACCTGGATATGTCTGTCCATCAAGTAGGTGGATAACCACTGCAACAGCAGCCCTCCAACTCTATTAGCAACCAGCTTGACCAGCAAATCCTTGCGCCATACTCTCTCAAAAGTAGCTTTGATGTCAAGTGCTGCAAATGTACCCTCCTGACGTTTGTTAAGACAAGACATCCACTCAGGACTCAGATATGTGAGTAAATCAGAGGCTGAGTGACCAGGACGGAAGCCAAACTGATTGTCGCTGATAAGGTTATTTCCAATGAGATGTTTCCTCAGTGTCTCCATAACCTTGCTGATGCAGCTTTGGAGACGAATGGCCTATAATTGCTTGGAACAGAGCAATAGTTGTTCTTATTCACTGGCACTACATTAGCTATCTTCCAAGAGAAAGGGAAGTGGCCACAGCAAAAGCAGAAACAAAACAGTTTGGCAAAATGTATGGCAAGGACTGATGCACACTCTTTGAGAACTCTATCTATTTCCAATTCCGTCAGGTCCAGATGCTTTATAACCTCCACCACCGTAGATGAAGGAGGTTATGTTTTCACCCTTTTATGTCTATCTGTTTCTTTGCCTATGTACAGGATATCTCAAAATGTTGTGGGCGGATCCGGATGAAATTTTGTGGACAGGCTTGATGTATGACAAGGACTAACTGATTAGATTTTGGTGAACATCCGCATCCGCATCCGGATCTGACTACGATAAATTTTTAAGTGATTCTTCACCGTTGAGAGATCAGGCCAAAAACGATATACAGCATGATATCTCAAAAAGTTATGCACAGATTCGGATGAAACAGCGTGGACCAGTTGGGTGTGTGACAAGGAAGAATTAATGCAATTTTGGTGAAGATCCAGGTCTGGATCCAGATCTAATAATTCTTTATGTCATTCTTCACCTTTGAGAGATTGGGCTAAACTGATATATCACACAATATCTCGAAAAGTTGTGGACGGATTCGGATGAAACTTGGTGGACAGGTTGGGTGTGTGACCTGACAAATTGATTCGATTTTGGTGAAGATCCAAATCGGGATCCGCCGACTAGGATTTTTTCAGTGATTCTTCACCATTGAGAGATATGGCTAAAAATGATATTTCGCATGATATCTCAAAAAGATTGTGGACGGATTTGGATGAAACTTGGTGGACAGGTTGGGTGTGTGGCAAGGACGAATTGATTCAATTTTGGTGAAGATCCGAATCCGGATCTGGATACGAGAATTATTTAATTTTTTTAAGTGATTCTTCACGATTGAGAGATAGGGCCAAAAACGATATAGTGTTGTATAGCATGATATTTCAAAAATGTATTGGGCTCAATATGTTTTTGTGGATCAGACATTGTGTGGTGGAGGTATGTGCTCTCCCTCATGTCCTTCCAGTTTATGTCTAGCTGTTGTAGGATACATCTGATGTCATGAGGTCGGAGCATTACAGTGTCGAAGTGAATGTTGGAGCGAGCTGTGAGATCAGGATCGTCATTTTCAGCGTAACCAATTGTACACTGTGATGCAAAATGATCGTCAAAGATATCCACTTTCTCCTGGGAGGTAGCAATGGTCTGACCATCCTTCTGCAATGATGGGAAACTAGAATGTCGTCCTTTCCTCTGTATCCTCTTTACTGCCCACCACCAATCATGGGGTTTGGTCACTTTCTCATAGTTCTGCCTTGCCCTTCTCAGGCGGTCATGGGTAACAGCACATGGGCTCTTGCTCCAGTTGGTATATGCCAGACAGATAGCTTTATCAGCCATTCGGTAATCCTCAGTAAATCAGGGAATATCGGTCAGGAGAACAGTGACCTCTCTATGGGGAATAAATTTCTCCATGCCAAACTTGATGATGGTTTCAATGTTGTTGCAAGCTACACCAGGACCTCCAGTGTTTCTGGCTTGATCCCATGTCATACTGTGCAGATGCTGCCTGAGAGATTCCCAATTTGCTTTTTTGTTTTCCCATAGTCACCGTTGATATGGTTTATCTAAGACTGATGGCTTTTTGAAGATGATCTCCACTGAGCTATGATCAGAAGTTCCAATGTTGGCCTTCAGGCTTGTGGTGTAATAAGCAGCAGAGTCAATGATGACCAAGTCCAGTAGATTATCTCCATGGGTAGACCCTTTCACCAGTTGATCAAGCCATGTTTCAGCCAAAATTTGGAGCACACAGTTCCAGCTCTGTCAGTTGTGGACTTGCTTCCGAACCACTCCTGGTGGTGAATATGGAAATGACCAATAATTAATCATCACATGATCTGAAGCAGTGGTTTGGATGACAGAATCCAGATTGACAGACAAGTACTCAATAAGATGACTGTCGGTTCGAGGCAGGGAACCAGGGCATGATATCATTAGTCACATGGTTTGGCAGCTATGATTTTATTTTTTGAAGAATAACCCTTAAAGAACCTTCTTCTCCAGAATGGCTTGACAGATCGAGGGGAACGTCACCCACATGTTCCCCAAGTCTTCTGGATCCCAGGGTGTTGAAGAATAATTAATAGGTCAAATGGTCTGGCAGCCATACTGCATTGAACAAAAATCTTAACAAAATTTCTATCTCTTGAACCGCTTAATTAATCGAAGTGAAGCGTCACAATTATGATCTAGTAGCAATAGGGAATATTCGTTTTAGATTGCAACCCGATCAGACTCGTTGTCTGACTGCCCAAATTATTTAATATTTTGAATCGATATTGAAGGATTTAAATCAAATTTGAACAACGATGAATAATGATGCAATAATGTGGGCAGAGGTATATCCATCCATCCATCCATTGGGACCATACTCTGTGCAGAGCATTGGTGCTGCTTAAGCAATCTCCTTGGCTATTGGGCATAATCCTGGACTGATCGCCACTCCGACACAGGATACCAGCAAACTGGCAATTATTTTGCCGACCTCGGAAGGATGACAGGCTGAGTTAACCCCACCTAGTATTAAGTCAACAGCCAAGTGGGATTTGATTCGGTGGTTCGGAATCGGGTGGTTTGGAATCAGGATAAAGTGTGCCATCAAATCTCTGCATCGAAGGCTGAAGTAACTCATGTGTTGATGGAGTCCAGGCCGGTATGGAGACATCACTCAGGAATGATGCATTTCTGCATTTTCTTGCATTTATCCAATTTCCGAATGTCTTGTGTCATTTTCAAATTCACATAAACGACTCGTAATGTGATCGTTTTATTTGTAGACAACATTAATGTTGCATTTGATATATGAAACTTCGATTCAGCTGATTGAAACGTGTTATTAATACCTATTGCCATTGCCGAGCGTTTTTGGGTTTTTTTCTCTCTCACAAAACTGAGAAAATTTCTGGTCTGGCAGCTGGAATTATTGAACACGAGCAAATAGCATCTGTCGCTTCGCTGATGGGAATACTGAGAGGGAAAGGGAGGGGGGCGAGGAGGGAGGGGGAGCGAAGAGGGGTGGGGGAGGGAAGTGGGAGGGGGTGAGGGGGGTGGGGGAGTGAGGAGGGGTGGGGGAAGGGAAGGCAGCGAGAGATTAAAGGAAGGGACGGCAGACATGCGGTGGAGTGTTTACTACGATTCATACTGTCTCATCGAAATGCTTCTGCACAGAATAACAGTGAAGATGGAAACAAAATAATGTCTCAAATCCATTTTGTGCTGGTCATGCTTTCAATATCGTCCAGAGAAAAACTCCCGTCCAGACATAAACACCACTGGGACACATCCGGAGACAAACTCCCTACAAGACATGACCAGAGACATACTTCCATCCAAGTGTGTGTGTGTGTGTGTGTGTGTGTGTGTGTGTGTGTGTGTGTGTGTGTGTGTATATATATGTATGTATATAGCATATACCCGTGCTCCGCACGGAGTTGAATGGGTGGCAAAAGGTGGATGAGGCATAATAGTTGATGTTATGGGAAGCTGGAGAGGGTGTCATTCGGGATGTGATGCACTATGGTTACCTGTCCTTAGTTTTCTGAAGGACCTCCCTGTTGATGACATTTTGGGTGAGTGTCTTGCTGCTGAATAGTCCTTGTGAGGAATTATTGTCCACTTTGATAGATATATAGAAGTAACCTCTTGCACGTGAAAATGCAACATATAGTTGTCCATGGGAGAACACGGGGGCTGGGAGGTATATTCCGAGTTTGTCAAATGTTTGGCCCTGGGATTTGTTAATGGTCATCGAGTATGCGAGTCTAACTGGAAATTGCATCCTCTGCAGTGTGACTGGAAGGTTGGCGTCTAATGGGGCAAGTTTAACATGATATAGGCCTTGCCTAGACTGAACAGGAGCAGTGGAGGGTGACCGAGAATTAGAATGCAAATTTCAATGAATGGCACTTTTTGGTGCACATCCGACGATCGAACACTGCTGGACGCTTTAATTTGAAGACCACACACGAAAGACACAACACAGGTAATGATGGTGGTTGATATTGACAATTAATGTAATGAACGGCAGTTGTTTGGGTGCATCAGACAATCGAACACCTCTTTAATTTGAACAGTTAACACGCACACATTCAAGGCACAGAATCTATTGTCGGACACTGCGCTTTCGAAGAACAAAGAAAATAAGAGAATCCGGGCAATGAAGGGGTGACCTCATACCCGTTCCCTGGTTCCCCCTACCTTCAGATTATAGCCTTTGATGTTATCTGGACGTAGGCCTATTGCAACTTATTTTCGGGTGTTTTTAATATGTACGTTGGATTTCAGACACAAATTGACAGTCTAAGAGGACGTGTTCAGTCCGGGGAAGAGCCAATCGGGGTAAATCATGTTGGCAGAGCTCTGGCGCTCATCGTTTCCCTCCTTCCACACTGATTTTTTAAAACATGACAACCATTGCTGATGTTCTGAGCTATACTATTTGTTATCAGTTGTGTTTATGTTCAGTGTTTGATGCAATGAGTACGCCCTTACTCGAATTCATATTTTTTGGAAAGATGGCAGCACTTACCGGACAGCAGTTCAGCGATGGCGACCAAACGGGAATAAATGCGGCCGTCGATGGGTTGAAAATCTTGTTGAAGCCACGTTGTCATCCAATTCCAGCTTAGAAATTTAGTGCATCGTCTTCGTCACATTAAGAAACCCTGTATATGGGAAATGAGCTCATTCCTTCCAGCGGTTTTGGAGGAGAAACATCAAAATACGCGCAGACGTTAACAGAAATAATCTATTTTTTAAATAAATCTTTACTTAAAATACAATGTTTCTTGTTACATTTTTGGTGTCAAATTCACCTACGAAGTAGTCAGCATGTGCAGAAGAGGGTTTTACATTGAAGACGCTGTTTTCAAGGAGTGGCATTACACCTCTCGGCGGTGACGGTCTGTCAACGACAGACGTAATGACGTCAGCGAATGACCGATGATATCATGATGTCATAACACCTCTCAGCGGTGACGTCACACGTCGCCATGCAAACGAATGTAAAAATTAGAAAATCGCCCAAAATTCCCAAACCTGTCCATCTGGCGTGATCTCACATAGCCCTTGCTGTTCATTAGACCACAGAGCACCCACATGCCGAAGGTGGCGACAATCTGTCCTGCAGTTTTGGAGGAGATACGTCAAATTACACGCAGACGATAACAGAAATAATTTTTAAAAGATGACAACCATTGCTGATGTTCTGAGCTACACTATTTATTATCAGTTGTGCTTATGTTCAGTGTTTGATACAATGAGTACTCCCTTACTCTAGTTCATATTTTTGGATAGACGGCAGCACTTACCGGACAACAGTTCAGCGATGGCAACCGAACGGGAATAAATGCGGCCATCGATGGGTTGACGTTGTCATCAATTCCAGCTTAGAAATTTAGCGCATTGTCTTCGTCACATTAAGAAACCCCAGTATATGGGAAATGAGCACATTCCGCTCGGCGGTGATGGCCTGTCGATGTAATGACGTCAGCGAATGACCGATGATGTCATAATGGAATTACGCCTCTCAGCGGTGACGTCACACGTCGCCATGCAAACGAACGTAAAAATTAGAAAATCGGCCAAAATGATAAATTTCTACATTTTCCTGCCTTTATCCAATTTCCGAATGTCTTGTATCATTTTCAAATTTACATAAATGACTGGTCATGTGATTATTATTATTATTATTATTATTTTTAATTTGGACACAAAATTAATGTTACATTTGACATATGAAACTTCAATTCAGCTGATTGGAATGTGTTATTTAAGAGCCAGTATCAAGCCCAACAAAAATGATGGGTTGTAACAGTTCACTTCAGGGTGCAGTTGCGTGAGCGTGCCAAAGTTTGAAGCCTGGGCCTAGTGTCAGGTGTGCTTATATCTTCCTTATTTATGAGACATCCGGCAGATGTAAATGAACACTCGGTTTCGTCTGCGTGCATTGCTCATCACGTGAAGGGAATTTCACCTCCCTGTGCCTTGTTTTTATTGTTATATATATATATATATATATATATATATATATATATATATATATATATATATATATATATATATATTAATGCTTCTGTACACTGCCATTGAGGCCCTGTTGCAAGTCACCATCTTCATTTCCAAAAGAAGACATAACTCTTTCATGGAAAATGTTTTTCGAGTTATTTTATCCTGAAAAAATAGACCATAGTGAACACACAGTCTTGTTAAAAGATTGGCCTTTAAAACCCTTCTTAAATTGTCCTTTTGAAGGGGGACAGACATCACACAAACGAATACACAAACACACATTGTGTTTTATATGGTAAGATACCCGTTGCCACTGCTGAGGGTTTTTATTTTCAAAGACAACAAATGCATTGTGTTTTATATGGTAAGATACCTGTTGCCACTGCTGAGCATTTTTATTTTCAAAGAAAACAGGAAATTTCTGGTCTGGTCTTCTGGAAAATAATTCTGGTCTGGCAGCCAGAATTATTTAATATATTAAATCTGGATTCAAGGATTTAAATAAAACTTCGATCAAGTATGTATAATGATGTAATAATGTGGGCAGAGGCATATCTGGCGACGTCGAAGAGTGCCCTTGTAGTTTCAAAATGGCGACGTTGAAGAGTGCCCTTCCAGTTTCAAAATGGTTACAAACTGCAGTGTTGATTTTGTTTTATCAGGTGGTTCAGGATCAGGACAAAGTGAGCCAGCAAATCTGTACACCGAGCGCTGAAGTACCACCTCCTATGCATATGACGGCCTTGACCCTCATCGCAGACATGGAGCGCATGGAGCACATGGGGCTCTTGGAGCACTGGACGGTATGGAGACACTACTCAGGAATGAGAAATTTCTGCATTTCCCTGCATTTATCCAATTTCCAAATGTCTTGTGTCATTTTCAAATTCACATAAGTGACTGGTAATGTGATATTTTTATTTGTATGCAACATTAATGTTACATTTGATATATGAAACTTCAATTCAGCTGATTGACACATGAAATGAAAGATTTCCTATTGTCACTGCTGATCGTTTTTTTTGTTGTTGTTTGCTTGTTTGTTTGTTTTGGGGGGGCGGGGTGGTATGCCTTCTCTCTTCCCCTGTGTGGCAATAATACAATGGAGTTTGAATTGACAGTGTTGGGGTGATAAAGTAAGTCATCGAAGTGTTGTGACAGCTTTGATTTTGTGGTTAGGTAAGTTAAAATTGTCTATCCACGATCACCTCAAGCCGTTCGAACATCAGAACCGAGCTGAAACACAGATCAACAGCACCAATCACAAACTTCCAAGTGACTGATACATACATGTGTTGGTTGGCAGGATGGCCTAAAGGTATGCAAACTTCCCTCTAAGCTTTCTTCCCTGTGTTTGAATCTCAGCCCAGCAATAAACTGTCATCCTGGTGTTCCACAGACAGGGTGATTCATCAATCTGTGTGCCATCCCTCAAATGGATGTTAAACTGAGTGTTTTCATCATTTTTTTTCGAAACATCAATCACAATTTAAAACATAAATATTTCATAATATTGAAATATTTATTTATATTCTTTCATTTGTTGGGTGGTCGCTAGACTACCCTTATTCTCAGGTTTTCCGTCTGTTGGGTGATCACTAGATTACCCTTATTCTCAGGTTTCCGTCTGTTGGGTAGTCACTAGACTACCCTTATTCTCAGGTTTCCGTCTGTCTGTATGTCTGTTGGGTGGTCGCTAGACTACCGTTATTCTCAGGTTTTCCGTCTGTCTGTATGTCTGTTGGGTGGTCACTAGACTACCGTTATTCTCAGGTTTTCCATCTGTTGGGTGGTCACTAGACTACCCTTATTCTCAGGTTTCCGTCTGTTGGGTAGTCACTAGACTACCCTTATTCTCAGGTTTCCGTATGTCTGTTGGGTGGTCGCTGGACTACCGTTATTCTCAGGTTTTCCGTCTGTCTGTATGTATGTAATGGACAGCTCTGGAGGCTGGAGGAGTCAACCGATTTTGATGAAACTTGACTGGTAGGTTCATACCAGGATCGAGTTGGATGCTTTTGAGTACCGTTGCTATTTACGCCACCGTTGCCTAGCAACGGGACTTTGAAATTTTTTGAAAAATCAAAAAAAAAATCAAAAATCTGCTTCCGCGCTTTTATGTGCACTATAATCAACCTCTTTGTCAAAAATTGTCAGCCTGATCCATCAAAAACTGTATGACTAGTAGTATGCAATTATATAGCAATCACCCATGTCGCCTACCGGCTTGTCTGTTTGTTTGTATGTAATGGACAGCTCTGGAGTCCAGAGGAGTCAACCGACTTTGATGAAACTTGACTGGTAGGTTCATACCAGGATCGAGTTGTATGCTTTTGAGCACCGTTGCTATGGACACCACCGTTGTCTAGCAACGGGACTTTGAAATTTTTGAAAAAAATCCGACTTTTTTTTGTCGAAAATAAAAAAATCGCCTTCCACGCTTTTGTGCGCACTATAATCAACCTCTTTGTCAAAAAATTTTCAGCCCAATCCGTCAAAAACTGCATGACTAGTATGCAATTATATTACTATACGCTTTCACCCCAATGTTCACGTTGGGATTCCCTGACGTAGGGTTAGGGAATCGAACACAAATGATGAATGGACAGTTGCTCGTCATGTTCCTATAATGAACAACGAACGGCAAAAATGCCATCTGACATGTTCTCTTATCTACATATTTCAAATTTGCCTTAGTCCAGCGACCACCCATGTCGCCTACCGGCTTGTTATAGTTATTATTGACTGAAACTTTGTCTTAATAACAGGATAAATGAAGGGTCAAAGAGAGAGAGAGAGAGAGAGAGAGAGAGAGAGAGAGAGAGAGAGAGAGAGAGAGAGAGAGAGAGAGAGAGAGATAGAGAGATAGAGAGATAGAGAGATAGAGATAGAGATATATAAGGATAAAATTTATGTGAACAGCCTGATTATGATCTGGAGTGCATTGCAACACTGTTGAGAACAAATTGCTTCAAGCATAATCCAGAAGCTAATTAAATCAATTCTGAATGGAGTTGAGGCAGTTCTCATGACAAAAGGGGGTCACACCGATTATTGATTTTACGTAAAGACAGATTTGATTTTTCCTATTATAATAAGTACAGCATGTATCACTATATCCTTAAAGGGGAACTCAAATACTCAGACCACCTCTGCTAATATATCCCTTGATGCCCTACAAAATAGATGTCTTTTTCCGATTTCTGCATTATAAAGGAGGTAAATTTGCGAAGAAAGTCAAAATCTTCTTCTTCTTCAGATTATCCATGACGTCACACAATGACGCCACACAATGGCGCCGCTATTGTTTACGGGTTACATCGCGGCACAATTTAACTCGATTGGCGAATAATTTTCGATTTTTTTTTCCCACAAATATGCCGAGTCAATGCATCCTTTGTGGTTTTATCATGCATGGAGGGTGGTAATGCTCCATACAGAGGGACGATGGGGGAAATGGCTGCCCAATCAAATGTGTACACAATGATGTGCTTATAAACTACTTTAGAGTGAAGTTATAAACATTTCAAAGCCATATCTTTAATTCCCGATCATTTTCTGAACTACCATGATTTAAAAAGTTACTAAAATACATTGCTGAAGCACCACATCAAGAGATCGCTAAATCGTCATTTTGTATTTCTTCTGCTTTCCCTCTAAAAACAATGTAAAATTTTAGCCCGACCTACCTCATTAACTGCTGAAGCGATGATGGTGATTGCAATGCGAGGAAGCCCTTTGTCTCTGGACTAGTGCACATAACCCATAATTTAAAATATATAAACCATAAATCATTTTATTTTATTATGAAAAGAAATTGATCATAAATGTGGACACAACCAAACCAGGCCAGGATTGTGGGAGGGGGGAATGGAAACTGAACAAAACCATTCCAAAAGCGAAACATATCCAACCCATCCCCTAAATCAACTGAAACAAGTGTTGAAATTTTATAACAAAGATGAATTTCATCCATACTGAAATAACAAAATATATAAAACATTAAGCATTTTATTACTTGAAAAAAATTGCAAGTGAATCAATAAATATATTAATAAATAAAACATGAGAAGGCAAAGGCTGTCCGCATCCGCTTAAAGGATATGTTTCAAATTTGACGGTGTAAGTTGTGAATCAGGGGAGATTATCAATGTGATATTCATCACAGCCTTTTTGGATGCTGACTTGCAAATGATATAGAACATACGAAGAGGAAGATCAAAATAGAATCGCAAAAACCCAAAGCCCATCCACATTCAAGATGTACAGTATGGCCTTTTATATTGAGATGTCTTCTTTTTTTTTTTTTGGACGTGCGCAGGCACGCACGCCAACACCGAGCTCGGGCTCCTTTTATATGTACTATACTATCGTTTAAGCATTTTAGGAGAACAAATCAAATGTACAAATCGCCCCACCCGCCCAATTGGTTATGGGCATGTTTTTGTTTTTTTTTCGATTTTTGCATCGACCCAATTGGTTGAGGACGTGGCTGTGGTGCTGATGAGGCCCTATTACCAGTACACTAGTACTCATTTCACCAACCTCAAAAGGATGTCAGGCTGAGTCAACCCCACCTGGTGTTAATTCAACGGCCGACAGGTGCTCAAACTCGGCACCCTAAGATCCTGAGCCAGCCACCCTAACCGCTAAGCCAACACCAGGCTTAAAGCCTGCTCTATGCCCTGAAATGTGTCACAATATTTTAGGATGGCTAAGTCATTTGTATAGGCCAGTTTCATACGAGAAGGTTGTGGCAAGTCAGCTGTATAGAAGTTGATTGTGATGGAACAATGTCAAAAGATATTGTCATACTAAACCATGAGGATTGCGGCATCATAATGTGGTATCATTCTTCTTCTTCTTCTTCTTCTTCTTCTTCTTCTTCCTCTTCTTCTTCTTCTTCTTCTTCTTCTTCTTCTTCTTCTTCTTCTTCTTCTTCTTCTTCTTCTTCTTCTTCTTCTTCTTCTTCTTCTTCTTCTTCTTCTTCTTCTTCTTCTTCTTCTTCTTCTGCTTCTTCTTCTGCTTCTTCTTCTTCTATCACAATCCCATAACAAAAGTAAAATGTCCAAAAATGCCGTGATGGTAATCCAGAATAGGATTGTGGCATTGTAATGTGGTGTCATTCCTACCTTGTTTGGTTATTTTTTTGAGATTTCATCCCTCTGTTTTTACTTCTTCTTTTTTAAAAAATAATTTTTTTTCTTGTAGTAATTCAAACCAAGATGGTTTCATGCTACACCAACGCCCAAAATACACGAAGTTTGTCAGAAATTGGATGAGGTTTGTCTGAAATACCCACGTGTGGATCAGGCCTGCAAAATGTTCGCTTTTGTGCTTGAAACATGTTCCAGAGCACTGTTCTGAAACAACCGAGATGGCTAAATCTTGTGGTTATTCACCCTGATTGATAAAGGATGCCATACCCACTATTAAGCAGAAGAAACAGTTGTTGCTCAAAACTGTTACACCATCTCTTCCCAACTACCGGCATACAGTATTTAAACGGACAATTTGAGCGGTGACTAAAACACCTGTTGCCATTGCCTGGCAGTTACCACAAGAGCACCTGAAAATAGTTATCTATTATCAACACAAACTTCTTCATGTCAAATCAACCACCAACTATTTGTAGTGGAGAGAGAGTATATATCTGCATCATCATTTACTCCTCTCAGAGGATTTGACCGAGGTTGCTAAAACTTTCAGAGTACCCCCCCTCCTCCTCCATCATTCCCCCATCAACCATCACTCCGACAATACCCACTACCACCCCACAATCCCCACCATAGCACAACTTCCCCCTCCACTCGGGTGGGACATTGACACCTCACAGACAAGACAGTGGGACGGGGCACAGATACAAATGGCATCCCGGGAAAGTATGAAATGGGACGATCCCGTATCGTACAAGACTCCTGGTCAGCCTGTGGTGGGATGGTGGGAAAAAGCATTAGTCGCCCAATTTGTCCACGGTGTCTGAGTGTGCTGGGCAATGATGGGTTTTTCTGCTCAAGCAATATGTAAACCGATTTATCAGTTAATACAAAATCCCTCCCTTAAAAACCACTAATTGAACGGAAAGCAAAACTTGCCGAGCAGATGTTAACATGCGACCAGCATTTTGATCTTTTTATCACCTCCATCTTCACGTCCGCCTTCTTCCTCTGAATAGCTTGCACAAGGCTTGAAACCTTACAGCTCCGCAATTCTCCCAGAAGCGTTTCCATTACTAATTTTGTCTACAGTAGTTTCATCAAAAGCCCACTGATCAGTTTCAACATACGCACTGAGAATCTTCAGTTACCAATGACGGTGAAATCAGTATTAGAATCTGAGCTCGACACACACGGTTCCTCAATGTAAAGTCGCCGTTTGGATCAAGGTGAGATCATGGTATGACATCACTGGCAAAATCGAAAATTGACACTCTCGGGCTATGTTCGACACTTTGTGATTGGCAAAAAAAATCCCCCCCCCCCCAAAAAAAAACCTTCCTTGAAATTTGACTGTGATTAATGATTTACAATGGTTTTCATAAATAAATAAAATACATTTGGGTTCCCCTTTAAGAGTGTATGGAAATCCATGAGAGTGCTTTACTTTTTCATATTATAATGATTTATTTTGTTTTCACATCTTGTTTAATAAAGTTGAGACTGGACTCGTACGTTTGTATCACACTTTAGATAAAACGACATAAAGTAAAATAAGACGTGAAAAATAGAGGGGGAATGGAGTAAAAAGTTGCAAGGGACTGGACATCTAAATTAATGAAGTGTTTGTTGATGCTGAGCTGGTAGAGAAGGTTTTGCTATTTGTGTTTACAACTGTCCGTGGTTCTGAAATGGAGAGAAATAACAGAGATGGCCATGTGATTGAAATGTCCAGCGAAAGTTGAAGTGTTGAGAATCCGGCTTGGAGAGGTTTATGCTCTTGGTTCATACATCGAGAAAGTGTTCACCGAAGTGATTTCCGAGTCTTTGCCTGGTTGGCTTGTATGTGGTCATTGTATTTCCAGGATAAACTTGTCAGTGGAGAGTGTGGAGTTGAGAGCGTCGATGACAACGTAAGATATGCGGCCCAGCTCATAACAAGCAGGCACCACAACCTTGTTCGTTGTCAGGCATTAAAAGACTCCATTGACTTGGTCAAAACTTTACTGGATGAATTAAGGGAGAATGAGTCAGAGATGGCTTTGGCCGAACAAGGTATGCTTCACCACAAATGCCCACTCTTGGTTTAATCAATCATACCCACACAAAAATATTTTCAGCATTCCTCATCAGGTCAGATGATGTTTCCTGATAACATGATAATAATCTTGTGTGATTGCACAAAAAATGCATATGTTTTTGCAAGGTTTTGGATTTTTGTGATACATGACCAAATGACTATAAATAATTGAAATTTTCGGTACGTTCGTGCATCATTTACCTTGCAGTTCGGTGTTTTAAAGTAATTTTTTGCAATTATCGGTCTGTTTATGAGACAAGAGTTTTCAGTACAGGTTGAAATCAAGGAAGAAACGTTAACATTGCAGATTTGTGAGGATGATAAACGCATTAATCCCGTGAAATATTGCATTTGAATACGAGACATTGGGATGCTGTTTAGAGGAGTTATATCAAATATTTATGCATTTTGTTTTCATTGAGATGTGTTCGAAAACAAGAGGCTGGCTGTGTATCATTGACAAACCAATTTGGTGGTGTATTGGTGTTGGTTTCATCGGAAGTTTTACTCACGATTTGAATCACTTTGATGGCAAATCTTTTGTATTTTGAGGTGATGACAATGAAGATATCAGCCCAACGAATGGGAAGGATATCATGGAGAAAGAGGACCAAAGGTCAGGTGCAATAGAGCTCATTTTGTGTAAGACTTCAAGTCCTCACAATAACATTAATGCTGCCACATCTAAACACTTTTTTGCAAAGCTGTATGTGTGCAAAAATAAAACATGATTTAAATGTCAGCCCTGGAAATAAATGTCATTTAATAAATGGATTATTATCATCCCTGTTTGTGTATGGCAGTCACGGGGCCATTCAACAGCAACAACAACATACACACACATTTTGATAAATACGTACTATATAGAATGTTAGATTCTCTATAAATTGTGTATAATATGAATACAACGTGAGCATGTTGACGTTTGTACGAACAACATTTGTAAATCAGTCATGGAATATCTGGTACATATTAAAAGCATCATTCATGTCTGTATCGCAAGATGTCTATTAGTTACATACTCTTTGAACGTCAGTTGTACGCTGATGAAACGTACGTCTATTAATTACGTACTATTGGAATGTACATTTTGAACCTATCTCCCCTTTAAACCGCTAAAGACACCGATGGCCCTTGAAGACCCTTGAGGCCCCAAAAGACCCCTTAATACCCCTTTTAGGTTTAATACCCTTTCAACACTTTAGACACCTTTAGATCCCTTCACCCTTTCGACCTTTTGTACCCTTCATACCTTTACATCCCTTAAGTCCTTTTGGACCCTTTTCACCTTAACACCATTGAGACTCCTACACCCTTCAGACAGATGAGACAGCCTGGACCCTTTACTATTTAGAGGTTTAGACCACTTGGATCTTTTTAGACCCTTTTTTATATGCTTGAGAGAGTTGACCCTTTTTTATATGCTTGAGAGAGTTGACCCTTTTGACCCCTTCAAGACTAATATTGGAATGTACCCTTTTGACCAAGTAGAACCTTTTAAGCGCACACCACGCAAACATCGAAATAATGCTCAAACTCGACCCACCCAAAGGGTGGTTACTCTGCTCACAGTTAATAAAGGCACTCTTGTCACATACTCTTGGCAAAACACTTTACAACCAGAAACTTTAGAATCAATTGAGAACGTTTGGAACTCCACCCTCCCCCCCCCCCCAATCTACTTTCTCAGCAATCCCCTGGAAGAAGTCCTTTCTTTCAAACCCCTGTGTCTCACCATCTGCCATGATCTTTCATGGGAAAGCTACATTTCCAACCTGGCCTCCAAAACCAGTTGCCGACTGGGAATCCTCCATCGTGCAAAGTCCTTCCTCGGCCCACCTGACCTCCTGACCGCATACAAAGCTTTCGTCCACAGCCTCATGGAGTACTGCTCTCCCCTCTGGGCTGGTGCTCCTGTCTCTCACCTTTCTCGGCTTCACGCAGTGGAAACCAAGGCATTTCGGATCATTGGTATATCCCATGATGAGACTGAGTCTTTGGGCCTCTCACTCTCACCGCAGGCAGGACGGTGGTCTTTCTGTCTTCTACTGTCTCCTCTTCGGTTTCGCCCCCCCCCCCCGCTCTGTCTGCGATTTGTCCCCATCATATTTCTGCAGGGCGCTCAAGGTCTGCCAACAACCCCCTTCTGGTAAAACTACCAAAATCACGAGTCACTGCTCACCTTCACTCTTTCATTCGTCTTTTTTCCCGCTTTTGGAATAAACTCGCTCACTCTGTTCAATCCCATTCTTCCCTACAAGCTTTCAAAACAGCCGTTCACCACCACCTCTTATCATCCCCCATCCAAATCCTCGATCTTTTCAACCCCCGTTAATCCACTCCAAACCCACCTCCTTCAAACTCCCTGCTTTCCTTCCTGAAAGTCCCTGTAGTGTCCATCTTGTATACCCCATGTTCCTCGCCCCATCTGTCTCCCTTCCATAGATCTCCTCATGTCTCTGTTCCCCACTGTTTTTTCATTCCCATGTCCCTCTTGTCTCATGCCCCCCTTGTCTCATGCCCCCTTGCTGTGTGTTGTGTGTTAGCTCTCATATGAGCCTCGACAATGTTTGCAAAAAATAAATAAATAAATTACCATTACATCAATTTAGTCACTTTATTAGCTTCAGCAGAGATTGTACTCTACTTCGTTTTCCCTTCTGTACCCATATTCCACCCAAACGGGGGAAGGGGTGTGGGGTGTGAGGTGGAGGGGTGGGGGGTTGGTGGGGTGGAGAGGAGGATTGCTTGTGTTTAATACAACACATATTCGATGAATAAAACAAAATTCCATGCAATAACAATGAAATTCTCCAACATGTAAACACATTTCTTTCATTAAAAAAGTAAAGAAATGGGTAATAAATACATTTCAAACGAGAAGGGCAGTCGGTGGAGCGCCTACCTCCGCAATGCGATGCCTGATCTAGCGTAACATATCGGGCCCAATACATTTTAAAAACATGCTATATATCGTTTTTGACTCGATCTCTAAATGGTGAAGAATCGCTTTAAAAATTAAATAATTCTCGTATCCGGATCCGGATTCCAATCTCCACTGAAATCGAATCAATTCCTCCTTGCCACACACCCAACCTGTCCATCAAGTTTCGTCTGAATCTGTCCACACCTTTTTGAGATATCGTGCTATATATCAGTTCAGCCCCATCTCTCAATGTTGAAGAATCACTTCAAAATTCTAGTATCCGGATCCGGATCTTCACCAAAATCTAATCAGTTCTTCCTTGTTTCACACCCATCCTGTGCACCAAATTTCATCCTAATCTCTCCACAACTTTTTGAGATATCCTGCACAGACTGACAGATAGACAGACAAAAAGGGGAACAGAAAAAGTAGTGAAAACATAACGTCTTTCCACCTTCAGTGCTGGAGGTAAAAATGCAATTAGGATGTTGGGATGTTACTCCAAAAAGTATGCAAACAAAGTTGCGATGGCCACAATAAATGATCATGTGAAACCATACCTATATCTCCTTTATCTTTCTTTGAATAATGATTGTCCCTACGTGCGTGTGTGTGTGTGTGTGTGTGTGTGTGTGTGTGTGTGTGTGTGTGTGTGTGTGTGTGTGTGTGTGTGTGTGTGTGTGTGTGTGTGTGTGTGTGTGTGTGTGTGTGTGTGTGTGTGTGTGTGTGTGTGTGTGTGTGTGTGTGCGCGCGCGCGTTTTTTTTTTATATCGAACTTATGACCATTCCTACTTTTTTTTCATACTTTTCAGAGGAACATCCCATCATCCTTTTGCATTTTTAAAGTGTTTTTATTAATTTTATATCATGATGTGAAGATGAATTGATTGGATTGTGGCCTCAGGCAGTCAGGTGTCATGTCAAGTAAAAATGTAGTACTTGAGAACAGATGAAGGGATTTAAATCAAACTTGGTACAAGTATGTGCAATGATGTAATAATGTGGGTGGAGGCATATCAGTTGAAGAATGTCATTCTAGTTTGTTTGATTTTTTTTACACCTTTGCCTGATATTGTTTTATTTTACGTGATGCTTGGTGGAGGGTGTATTGTAGTATCAGTTGTTGAAATGGAGAATGTGTTTGATATCCAGTTTAACATATTTGTACTAAGTTGTGGCTTTAAGAGGACTGTTCTTTTTCAGGGAAGCCAAGATTAACAAGTCTTGTGGTTCTGAAGATGTCTGTGTGAACCCGTCTCCCTGTTCACAAGCCATTGGTGTGAATGAGTCATCACTCTCCACCACCACAAAGAAAACAACTCTTTGGAAGTGTCTGAAGTAAATAATGTTTTTTCCTCCTCTCACTTTTTTTTTAAACTTGATTTTGGATGTATCTTCCTCAACAAATGTACAACAAATTGTCTTTTCAATCTTTTTCAATTTAGGCAGATGTTCAGGAGATTTAAAAAGAAGAAGGGTTGCAACGACGGTGAACATGTTGTGTAAGTAAGAGAAAATATCCCTTCGGAATGTCGTGACATGAAACATACTGTACGAGCAATAGAAATGCTATTCCTTGAAGGAAATTAAACTTAACCCTGTCATATCTCGATCACAATTTTCTCCCAAATTATTTTCTGTACCTTAGAGATTTAAGGGCTGATTCTAGGTTTTATCGATTAGATGTTTAAAGGCTGCGGGATTGCTTTGAGGTGCACTTGCACTGGCTTGCCGTCTTGACCCAGATATAAATGGTCATCCTGGTGTTTGGTATGGCAACTGGTAAATGATTGATCAAGAGATTGGGTTCGAGATGAGAACACAGCACATGACTTGGTTCCTCTCGGCCAAAGAATTAAGATCAGTCACCTGGTGAGGTTTAACGTTCACCAACTTATGCCAGCAAACTGGTTTCCCGTTTCACGTCCATCCGAAGGACGTTAAAAAAATTGAATCATCCTGCCTGTGAAACACCAGAATAATAGTTTATAGCTGGGTCGGGATTCAAACCGAGCCAAGACAGCTTAGAGGTGGTGAGTGTGAGAGCTTGGGACACCAAAGGGGGACAAATGTGTGGTTTGGGTGATTGTCACGCCCTCTTCACCATGTTAACATTTTTTTGGATAACACCATGCTTGAACAGACTTTGTAGGGTAGCCGTATGGTAGTGTTTACTGTCTGAATGTAGAAAATGCACAAAGAACCGATGCAGTCTGATTCTCACCGAGCTGCATCTTTATTCTGGTATTGTTTCTTATTTGTGACTTTTTTAACGACACCTTTACAAAATCTTCATTTTCTGCAGGAATGCTGAGATTCATCAAACACCAAGACAATATTCTAAGGAAGAGCAGATATCTGGTGAGTTTTGAAAATTAATCTTTTCAAAAAATAAATTGGTTTTCTCGGTTACAAGTATTTTACATGTATTAGTTAGGACAGAGTAATTCCCCGGTTTGCACGAAGGATAGGTTCCTGAGAGATTCGCGCAATCGCAATTTCGCGCAGAACGTGGCTTTATAAGTCATTATTTTAATGAGGATGCATGGAGCGGATGTGCTATTTCCATGATAGATGTGCTACGTCCAGGGGCACAAGAATGATATTTCATTTTTTCATTTTCATTTTCATTTAATTTTCGCAAGATTTCAAAAAGGAAAACCCACCTTTTGAGGTGTAGTTGCTAAGAAGAGGAATGACCACAGAATGTTTGAAAGAATGAAAATTTATTTGCAATGACTGGTCTGGTGTAACGATGGTGAAGAGGCGTCCTGCAGTGAACACCATGAAGGTTTCAGCTTGAAGAGCCTTTTATTGCGTTGACCAACAGTGATGAGAACAACTCACAACATTACAACAACTCGAAGCACATGCATTGTGTATATATTTGGCCAAGCTAAGCATCACATTAATAAATACAAAATAATACTGATAAGTTATATTGATGAAAAAGTAGAAAGGCAAAGAATATAATGGACTGCCAGGATGATGGAATCGATGAGGAAGTCAAAGATAGAGTTACTGAGTCTTTATCCCCCAGCGGAGTCTTTATTAATTGTTTTATAATTGTCTCACTTGTGCTTCCTTACAATAAGCATCTTTTTCTAATCTTCCTCAGAATTCAAACCCATCCTGGAACAATTTTGATTGTTCTTACTGGCACTGCTATGTTTATCAGAACATTTTTTTTTTTTAATGTTAGCACTGCTTGGTCTGATTTTAAAATGTGAAATGTTTTATGTTGATTTCGCCTCTCTTGCCAGGATCTTCTCTCAGTCTTCATGAAGATGAGCTTTATTGCAAGAACGTGAAAAAGATAAAGGAATTTAAAAAGTATGACCAGGTAAGCAAAATATTGGATTACCTACAGTGAGGTGGCTTCGTGATATTATCATTGCACTCCAGCGAAAAGTATCACTTTTTTCACTGAAGTATTGCATGGAAACATACTGTCAGAAAATTCATTGCTGCAAAAAAAAATTAATGGATGACATAAATATGAAGTCATTTTCACGAATGAATTAAAGCATGTTGTTTCATTCAAAGATCGTTATGTAGATGGGAAATGTGCCATTTCATCACTGGAAACTCCCACTGGATCATCTTACTTTGAGAAAATATACGCCTGCAGACAAGAACATGTACATAGAATGCCAAGATAACATCATCACGGCATCATCTTGACGTTATTTTCACAGATTCAAATATAAAAGCTTAAAATTTGAAAGATTACTTTCAACAAATTCACCAATTTTGTTTTTGCTGCTCAAATTAAATGTTTAGCGACTGTCGGGTTGTTATTGAATCACTGAAATCATGGTCATTCCAGTGCCTTTAGAAAGTATTCACACCCCTTGAATTTTTGTGTTGTTACATCCTGAATTTAAAAAATGGATTAAATTGAGATTTTTTTTTGTGTCACTGATCAAAAAGTCATACTCTGTTATCTCAAGGGAATTTAATTTTTTTTCTTTTTTTGGTAGAATTTTTTACAAATCATTTATAAATGAAAAGCTGAAATGTCTCGAGTCAATAAGTATTCAACCCCTTTGCTATGACACTCCAAATTGAGCATTCAACATCGCGTACACATGCTATGTTGAACACTCCTTGTGAAGGAGAGGTTCTTTTCTTCCAAGCTCAGGTGTATCCAATTTCTTTTGATTAACCTTGCGATGTGTCTACAACTTGAATGGAGTCCATCTATGGCCAATTCAATTGATTGGACACAATTTAGAAAGAAACACACCTTCCTATCTAAGGTCCCACAGTTGACAGTGCGTGTCAGAGCAGAAACTCCACCATAAAGTCCCAGGAACTGTTCGTAGAACTCTGAGATAGAATTGTGAGAAGACATAGATTTGGGAAAAGGTAGAAAACAATTTCTCGTGTTGAAAATTCCCAAGAGCACAGTGAGCTTCTGGAGAAGAAGATTTTCAATATGTTTCAGGGTAAATCCAATATGGCTGCCAAACCATGTGATGTATGATATCATATGTGTGAACGTTTTGTTCCTCATGGATAGGCGGTCATATGTGTAAAGTTTCGCCTCAATCTGTTCATCCATTTCAGAGCAGATTTTTGAAGGTTTAAAAAAAACAAAAAACATAGCTGCTGAATCACGTGACCGATGATGTTATTAAAATGTTTTTGTAGACCATTTTATCCCAAGATAACACTCAAAAATTTTCATACTGATCGGATGAAGCATTCTACATGTGCAATTATGACGTCATAACGAAGGAACCTGTGACGTTGTTAAAAAAAAAATCGCACTCATTCCCCATGAGGAGTACTTGCTATATGCCAAGTTTCAATTTTTTCCTTGGTGCAGTTTCAGAGATACAGAGGTCCAAAGTTTTCCCATTATTCCAATATGGCTGCCACACCATGTGACTGATGAAATAATCATCATTAAAATATACTGCATGAGTACTCGCACTTATGGTGAAAATTTTGTCTCAATCCGACAAGCAGTTGCGGAGAAAAACACCAAAGTTCTGTGCGGACAAACAAACAGAGAGCAGAAAGATAGACAAACAAGAAGACGACGTTGTGCAGAGCACGAAATTACAAAATCCATAAAACAAATATGACCTAAAAAAAAAAAAATGCTGGTTGAATTCAATAACAAAATATCCAACTTCTCTTCAAATTTCAAGTGAATCAGATGAAAATTGACGATTTTAGAAACTTGGGCTATGTTGACCTTTTGGCCTGTGTGGACCTCCAAAACAATTGGCTGGTTGAATTCAGTGACCTGAAACATATATCCTCTTCAAATCTCAAGTCAGTCGGATGAAAATTGAAGATTTTAGAAATAACACCTCAGTTGTTGACCTTTGGCCTGCGTTGACCTTTTGACCTCAAAAACAAGATGCTTCTTCCTTCTGACAAACTCTACCATGTGGTGAAGTTTCGTGAAAATTGTGACCTACAGGCGATAATAAACATTGGCAACAGACAGAATAACAACCCCTCCCACCCCCCCCCCCACCCGGTCAACCATCATGCAAAAAATTACACTCTTGTCTAGCGTGTAACAATCCTTCAATTTCTTTGCATTGAGCTACCTTGCTAAATTGCAGTGCAAAAGTAAGAGTCCTTTTAAATCAATACCAAGCTTTCTCAAATCACGAATTCAAACCCAAATTTGTCGTCAAATTGAAAGCATGTATCCATATTCTTTCATATGTTTTAGTTTTATTGACTGACACTTTGTCTGAACAGAATACAGGATGGGTGAATACATTTGAGAGAGATAACATTTGTGAGCAGTCTGACTATGCTCTGGAGTGCATTACAACACTCTTGAGAAAATATTGACTCAAACATAATCCATAAACTAATGAAATCAACCCCAAATGGCGTTGAGGCAGCTCTCAAGGGAAAATTTTTGACCCAGCAATAAACTCTCACCCCTCTATTTCACAGGCAGGGTGATTCCTCAATGTGTGCCATCTTTCAGACGGACGTTAAACTGGGAGTCCCTTCTGCCGGCATTAGTCAGTAGTCGTTAAAAATCCCACTGTGTCCTTCACGAAGAGTAGGCGAGCTATCACCGACAACATGAATAAATTCTAAATTCCTGCCTTGACTTCCTGAGCCAGAGTGGCCCTTACCAGCATTGTGGCCTATTACATTGGATATTGGATATTCTTTGTTTCTCACTTAATTGTGATGAAAGGAATGATTATGATGACGACGACTCTGATTTGAGTATGGTCCTGTTTTTGATTGTTTAGTTGATACGAAATAATCATTGAAACATGGCTTCATTATTTATTTTATATTCCAGAAGCAAGGTTGTGAAACTCTGTTTGTGCCTTTGTTACCAGTTGGGGAACTGGGAGGTTATCTCCAAAGTTGGAGAAGGAACCTTTGGCCGTGTTTACAAAGCAAAGAACATCAAGACTGCGAGAGAGGTACAAGCTTGTGGTATACTTCCTGTGTCTTCATTTTAGTCCAGCAGAAATGTGAAAAAGCATGTTGTGGCGTCATTCTGAAGTTTTTTTGGTTGATTCATCATCTCTGAGCTATCCTGAATCAGAATCAGCCGGGTGCCAGACTCGCACCCTTGAGGAATTTTTTTTAGAGGCGAAAAACCAAATGGCCACCAGCGACTTTCGATACATTATGTTTTGGGCTATATCTTCACTGCTAATGCACTTACAAACACAATTTTGGTGTCTACTACTATGTTTTCATGGTCAAGGAATCCGATAATTATAAAATTGAAGGTGTATATCTCATATTTTCAGAAGACCTGTCTCATATTTTCAAGATGGCCACCATTTTAATGTGAAAAATGGTTATTTTGCAGTTCCACTGATCACTTCGAGTAAGAAATTGAATTTCATGAACCCTCAAATATTAATACCATGTACAATAATAGTCAATGACAGCTGAAGTAACTTACTTGCAATGATCAATGAATTGGTGATTATATTGGAATACGGTGGAATACACAACACTCCAGGTGGTATTTGATGGTTCCCATGAAGTGGATCACATAATCCTCAACTGTACCATTTGTGGGCCAATGTACAGTCCATAACATGGTGCATCCATCAATGATGACAGCATCTGGAACACCATGGATTCGACTTGATTGCTCAACTTGGAGTTTCGTCTTCAGGATTGCTTTCGACTGAGCCCGCATCGCACCGCTCTCATCAAACAAGGAGGCTGGGACAGGGGACAGTTCGTAAGAGAGGACATCCCTTGATATCAATATCCTTGTATTGTTGGAGACATATGACTCGGGTCGAGATCAATTCGGTCTCATATACTGGCTTTCCATCCAGCTTGATGCTCTTTTTGGTCGAAGTCATCAGGGTCACTTTCTTGGTTAGCGTCTTGTTGAATCTTGTTGGCCATCCAGGTTCAAATTCTGCCATCTGTTGTCGTCCAATCTTGAGAGAATCATCAACGTTTACCTTGTCTGTCGCATGAAACATAGTAGTAGACACCAAAATTGTGTGTGTAAGTGCATTAGATGTGAAGATATAGCCCAAAACAGAATTTATCAAAAGTCGGTGGTGGCTATTTTGTTTTTGGCCTCTAAAAAAAATTCCTCAAGGGTGCGAGTCTGGCACCCGGCTGATTCTGATTCAGGATAGCTCAGAGATGATGAATCGACCAAAAAAACTTCATAATGATGCTAAAGCACGCTTTGCCCTGAAATAGCTGTTTGGCATCTAGACTATTTCACTTTCTGGCAGCTGTAATAGCTCATGGGAGGGATAGAAAGATAGAACAGAACAGAACATGCTGGAAAACACAGAAAGCAGCATAGAGGGACACGACGAAGGGACACATGGAAGATAGATGAGAGCAAAGGAAATGGGAGATTTTCCTGCATCTGAATTTGTCTCCTTTATTTTGGTTTCGATGAAAGATGCTTTTTCTTTTGAGTTTAGATTGCAGGCCCCACATTATTCCTATATAAGATTCCTTCATAGATGTAATTTGTGGCACTAGTATGGTGGAAAACTCGAAACCTTACTCAAGTAACTCCTGTCACAATACAGGTTGAATCATTCATTTAATACATGATAATGCAACATGGTTGCTTTCTGGCTTGATATTCCAAACAGTTTATTATATAGGGAATAGAACGGGGAGAGTGATTCACTTACATGTAAGTAAATTGACCAATCACATTCTGATGAGACAAGCAGAACATTTTCAAGGATGTGGTTGTGACTGTTTGAAATGCAAATTCCTTTGGAATGTCCTGGAGCACTTTCAAGCTTTATCAGATATTTGCATTGCTTCACTGTCCTCCCCCTTCATGACTATTGTCTCCTTCATTTCAACATAATGCCCTTTAATTCCTAGATATTTACTACACAGCAAATTTGTTATTCATGAGTTAGGATTCAGCATTCCTGTGCCTCACTGGTGCCAGCCAAAGCAGGTTTATTTAATTTAACTTGCCAACCAAGTGAAACAAAGAAAATATAATATTACATGGTTAACTAACACACTATATGTATTCATTATAAAACAACCATCAGCTTGCAATGATCCAATATCAAGAATATTTTAAAGTATCAAAGTAGCAAAGATAACAGAGGGGTACACATTTCATTGAACTAAACATGGATTAATAACAAGATCTTTCACCAGGCCCAAATGTGCTTGGGCCAGAATGGGGATGATACATTCGTTATTGTTATTGCCATGTGGTTTGAAAGTCATCTGGTTTGAAATGTTCACTTTCAGTGGTACAGTGGTGGTGTTGAGCATTTACTTGTGCATTCAGGAGAGCACTTTCTCAACACTGAGAAAGGCAAACAACATATTAATCAATGGTCCGAACACTGAGAAAGGCAAATAATATATTAATCAATAGTCCTAAGTTTTTAAAAAGATACGACACAACCCGTGAACCCATTGGGTTCCCGTTGTTACAGCGGTTGATGAAAAAAATCATTTCAAGAAAAAAACAAGATAGCTTCAGCAAACTACACCGCTGAGGTAGTTTGCATTGATCAAATTCTCCCGAAGTGTATTTGACTGAATTGGGAATTGATTTTTTAATAAAAAAAAAATTGTTGCCCGATTTGAATGAAACTTGATACTGCACACCACAGGCGAATGGTGAGTAAGGTGGGCTGAAAAATTTTGTGCTATTATGTACCGTTTTGGCTGTATTTCGGGAAAATACAAACATATACATACATACATATACATACAAGATGAGAGTTTTAGTAATATATAGATGTTACAGTTATATGGAATTAACAAGACCACAGTGTATTTGATCAGAGATTCTATTCCACTCACTTGTGGTTTGTCAAGTAAACATTGTAACAACGAAACTCACAAATTACAGGCAGTCCAATCTGCAAACGTCATGAGTTCTGATGAGATGAGCAAACAAAGAAACTCACATCCCAGCTCCGGCTCGTCCTCCCGATGATCTGCCAACGCCGAACTGCTCTCCAACCGCACGCCTATCTGCTCCACTCTGCGCTCTCCGATCTGCCGTCTCTGCCCCGAATGAGCCGCATTCGCCCCTTTTATGAGCCCGGACAAGGGGAGAAGCCAAAAATCAGATCAAACGGGGCTGTTAGCGAAATCACGTTTCCCGATTGGACCATAGCAGTCGTAGCCACACCACGCCAGGCCCCGAACAGTAAAATGGCTCAGTTGCTCGCTGACCCTGTCATGCGTCGGAGCTCCAAGCTTCAACACGGGGCCACAATCATTGGATGCGCTCTCTGGCCCCGAACGCGCGCCGGCCTCCGCTGAAAAGTGGGATTATAGGAAAATCACATTTTTGCCCGTAGGTCCCTACAGGAGCCTCAGCGCATGTTCACGCTTCGAGTTATGCCACAAAATAGCCTAACCTGCGACTTCTCCATGTCCTTCGAGGCTGTGGTGAGAGTGTGATGACTATGTGGCAGTTACGGCGGTTTTTTGTTTTTATTTTTATTTGTATATATTCTCAAGACTCGTATGAGAGCTATCACACAATGCACAGCAAGGGGGGCATGAGACAAAAGGGGCAGGAGTGTGAAGGACAAAACAGTGGGGAACAGAGACATTAAGAGATCTGTGGAAGGGAGAGGGATGGGGCGGGGAACACAGGGTATACAAGATGGACATTACAGGGACTTTCAGGAAGGAAAGCAGGGAATTTGAAGGAGGTGGGTTTGGGGTGGATTAATGGGGGTAGAAAAGATTGAGGATTTGGGGATGATAAGAGGTGGTGGCAAACAGCTGTTTTGAAGGCCTTGGGGTAAGAAAGAATGGGATTGAACAGAGTGAGGGAGTTTATTCCAAAGGTGGGGAAAAAGAGGAATGAAAGAGTGAAGGTGGGCAGTGATTCATGATTTTGGTAGTTTTACCAGAAGGGGGTTGTTGACGAACCTGGAGCGCCCTGCGGAAATATGGTGGGGACAAATTGCAGACACAGCAGGGGGGGGGGCGAGACCGGAGAGGAGACAGTCGAAGACAGAAAGACCACCGACCTGCCTGCGGTGAGAAAGTGAGAGGCTCAAATACTCAGCCTCATCGCGGGAGATGCCAATTATCCGAAATGCCTTGGTTTCCCCAGCGTGAAGCCGAGAAAGGTGGGAGGCAGGAGCACCATCCCAGAGGGGAGAGCAGTACTCCATCAGGCTGTGGACAAAAGTTTTTTTATGTGGTCAGGAGCTCAGGTGGGCTGAGGAAGGACTTTGCACGATGGAGGATTCCCAGTCGGCGACTGTCTTTCGAGGCCAGGTTGGAAATGTGGCTTTTCCAGGAAAGATCATGACAGATAGTGAGACACAGAAGCTTGAATGAAAGGACTTCTGTCAGAGGATTGTTGAGAATGTAGATGGGGTGGGGGGGGGGGGTTCCAAACAGTCCTTTCTGAGAGACATCGTGAGAGTGTGAGACATGTTCCACGTCCATGTCCAGATTGAAAGACATGTTCCACGTGTTTGACCAATTGTGATTTTTCCCCAGATCTGCAGTGAGCGAAGAAGCTGCTGGTTGCCAGTCACAGGGATGACAGATGGTACGGCAGAGGGTGAAGTCATCAGCAATGAGATAGAGAGGATTTTCCAGAGAGTCGGAGAGATCATTGATGAAAACTAGAAATAGAACAGGGCCCAGAATGCTGCCTTGGGGAACTCCAGCCTGGGTAGGAAGAGGGGATGAAAGAACTCCTTTTAGGGCCACAAGTTGACTGCGACAGGAGAGGATGTCTGTGAGCCATGAGTGGAGATGGCCTTGAATACCATAGGAAGAGGGTTTGGTGAACAGGGCCGGGTGCCAGACCGTGTCAAAAGCACGTGATATGTCTCGGGATATGGCTCTGATGTCATGTCTGGCATTGAGAACCTCCATCCATTGCTGGGAGAGCAGAAGCAGCATATCCAGGGTAGAGTGGCCTGGTCTGAAACCAAATTGATGATCAGAAATTAGGGCATTAGAGAAGAGGAATGATTTCATGTCTGAAGCATTGATGGATTCCATAACCTTGCTGATGATTGGGAAAAGGCTGATTGGTCTGTAGTTGCAGGGATATGTTTTTGCACCTTTTTTATGCAGGGCAGTAATGTTTGCTCTTTTCCAAGCAGATGGCAGATGACCTGGAGCAAATGAGAGGCTGAATAGAATAGAGAGAGGGTGAGCAAGAGTAGAGGAGCAGGTTTTTAGAACACGTGGGCTGATGCCGTCTGGACCTTTTGCAGAATCTACGTCGTGGTTTGACAGCAAGCTCTCCACCTTGTCAGGATAAAAGGACACAGAGTCCAGGAACAGTTGGGTGTGACTGGGTAAGGTGGGTACAGAAAGCGATGGTTTTGGTTGTAGAGTAATGCAAGCATGTGACGTTTGTCGTGTGAGAGGTTTGCCACGTGGCATTTGTCGTGAGAGAGGATTGCCATGTGGCGTTATGAGGACGAGATTGAAGAGATTGAATGACATTGTATTAAATGATGAATAAAGGTCGCATTTGTAAGCATGAGTTGTTGTGGGGATTTTTTTTTATTTTATGAAGTGGTTGTGGTGAGCGTGGTATAGTTTGGGGAGCGGAATAAAGGTCTGAGGCGAAATGGCGGTTGAGAATTGGCGCTCAAATGCCTGGGAGATGTGGCACTCGCAGTGTGCCTGCTTCGTTTCTATTGATGGGCGTGCATACTAACTTGCATGTTTCGTGTGAAAGAAAGAGGTGTAGCAAAGGGTGTAAGAAAAATAATGGAAGAACTGTGAGACTTCCAGGTTATAGAGATCAAAATATAGACCAATTACTGCACCATAGTTCCAAGAAGGAAGCCAGATAAAACAATACACACACACACACACACACACACACACACACACACACACACACACACACACACACACACACACAAACACCACACACATCTACTTATAAACACACAAATATAAACACCACACACACACACACACACACACACACACACATCCACATACATATACATATACATACAAACACATACAATATATAAACACACAAACACGGTTTTTTCACGTACTTGTTCGTACTTCCAAATGCTATTTTATTTGAAGTAATAATCTTAACTTATAAGCAATTTACTGATTTTCCAACTGCCCGGATCATCAGCTGGGCACCGTTTTTCATTGAGGTTTCGATCCTTTCAGCCCAGAACCTCTACAAATAATGGATCCACAACCCCAGTCGCAGATCCACATCAGTAGATTGCTTAACATCAATGGACCCATAACTTTAAATTTGTGTCCCGACAGTCAGTCAACAAGGTAATGCAATGTTCTTATTCAAACTTATTTCATTATTACTGCTATTTAATGTATCACAACATATGAATAACTTTCATCACACATCACTTTATATGATAATATATTAAGCGATAAAAAATTTACCTTGGAGACATGTCCATGACACAGCATCTCCATTGAACCATAGACTCAAACTGTCATTCAAATATTCAAACTGTCATTAACAACCGATTTTAACTTGCTGGACTGCATATCACAGCAACCACCAATAAATTATATTAATGCTTATTTATAATGTATTTTCAAAATAGTATTTATTTATTGTATTTTTCTCCAAATACCTCCATTATTTAATACATCTCTTAATATATATAATGCTCAATCAAGAGCATCAATTAAAGAATTTAACTGACTAAAATAATTAATTCATTATTATTATATCAAATGCAATAGGAACTTGTTTACACAACCAGTCAAAAGTTTTAGAACACCCCTATTTTTCAGTTTTTACTGACATTTAAGTGGGTCAAGTCCAGTCAATAACCTGAAATGGTACAAAGCTGAGCAGTAAACTACCAGACGTTAAAAAAAAAAACAAGTTGAGGTTACCAAAAACTGAAAAATAATATAAATTTCAGAGTTGTTTAAAAAGTAACTTTCTTGGGAACAAGTAATGGGTAAGCAACTGCAGCTGTTCTGCAGCAATGGAAGTAAATTAAGCCGTGAGAGTTGAAGCAAACAATTCCTACAGGTGTCCAATATTATTTGGACAATATTGCACTGCAGGAAGTAGTATATTGCTATCATAATGGTGAAAAAAAGACAATTAACAAAGGAAGACAGACAGACCATTATAACCCTTCAAAGTGAAAGTCTTTCCTTTGGAGAAATTGCAAAGGAAGCCAATGTGACAGTGCGTAGTTTCCTACACCAATACAAGGCACTTGGAAACTGGAGGAAACTCTGACAGGAAGAGGTCTGGCAGACCCAAAGCCACAACAAAATCAGAAGACAAGTTTCTGAGAGTCAACAGCTTGGGTGATCGGCGGCTCACAGGACAGAATCTTCAAGCACAGCTTGACACTGGTCGAAGTAAGGAAGTCTCAGTTTCAACTGTGGAGAAGACTTCGAGTTGCAGGTTTGACAGGTCGAGTGGCAGCAAGAATGCCATTGCTAAGATGGCAAAATAAGAAAAAGAGGCTTGCCTGGGCCATGAAGCACCGCCAGTGGACTACTGAAAACTGGAAGAAAGTCTTGTGGACCGATGAATAAAAATTTGAAATCTTCGGTTCATCATGCAGGGTTTTTGTACACCGTCGAGTAGCGAAAGGATAGTTCCTCAGTGTGTGACACCAACTGTCAAACATGGAGGAGGAAGCATGATGATCTGGGGCTCTTTTGCTGGATCCAGAGTTGGCGACTTGCACAGAGTGACTGGCACCCTGAACCAAAAGGCCTACCACAGCATTTTGCATCACCATGCGATACCCTTTGGTCTATGCCGAGTTTGTCAGGGGTTCATGCTTCAGCAAGATAACGACCCAAAACATACCTCCAGGCTATGTCAGACCAACCTTAGAAGAAAAGTACAAGAAGGTAGGCTTCAAATCATGGAATGGCCAGCACAGTCTCCAGACTTAAACCCCATCCAGCTGCTTTGGGATGAACTGGACAGAAGGGTGAAAGCAAAGCAACCGACAAGTGCAACACATTTGTGGGAACTTCTGCAACAGTGTTGTGAAGAACTTTCCGAACAATATTTGATTTCCATTGTCGAAAGAATGCCACGAGTATCTTCAGCTGTTATATCTGCATAAGGTGGCCACTTTGATGAGTCAAAAATTTAAATTAATTTTTGTTCAACAAAATGATTCCTTGATTTCTTTTCATCTGCAATTGTTTATTTGTTCTGTGCTCTTATTTCACAGTACATTGAAACATTAAACTGTTTAAATTTCAGTAAAAACTGGAAAAATGGGGTCGTTGTAAAACTTTTGACCGGTGATGTACATGAAAACCAACCAAACTTAAATAAAAGGTGTCGATGGAGTCTAACGACATTCTCACAAGACCTGATCAAACAATCAGCCAAATATCCTCTGTTTAACATGATGGAGAAAACCTTCTCGGCACGTTCCACAAAATCATCCTTCACTGAACAAATTCTTGCAAATCTTAGTGGCTGAGATGAAATGACATTGTAACCCATTTTAATTGGTACATTGCTGCATGGAAAGGTGTACAAGATGACATGGAAACTGAAATCATCAACTTTATGATATGCACTTGTATAAAGCCATTCTGTTCAACTCTAACTCACACCTCCAGATATGCAGCAACTGTGCAATCATTACCACTCCTGTTTACAATCAGGCTGTCTTGATAAATCTTGTAAAGCTGCTTGTCAAAAAAATTATACTTAATCACACAAATATCATCTATTTAACGACATGTATGAGATAATATTTTATCGAATCCTAACTTTTTCTACTTTATCAGTTTCTGCATGAATGAAAATTCACAGCAAATAAGAAAAATGTCTACTAGTAGGGGGCTGCAATTCCCACCCATCGGAATAATCTTAACCTGTTGAAACATTATCCCACAAAAAAAACACAAAAGTAATAAACAAAATAAAATTTACAACATCCTAAAACTTCTGCTTATCAAAATAATGAAAACTTGAGTATTTATTTTTAGAAAAGAATGCTCTATCAAACCTGACACATAAAAACTTATTAAAAGAGTTAAAAACCTTGTCAATCACATTGAATAGTGAATCCCTCACGAGTGCTAATCCACATTTGTATTTAAAGTTGAAAAATCAAAAACTTCAACTGACTTGATATTAAGGCATATAATTCTATCTGAGAACTCGAAAGAAGAATTAATGCTCCAGAAAGTGTTAATACCAGAATTATTCTCAATTGCTCAGGCCGAAGTCACATTTGGCACGGCGGCCGTGGGGTCTACAAAATCTACGGCCACTAGCAATTATAGGGCGGCCGCAGTATTTCCACGGTCACACAATGTAGCAGTCACATATGTTTTTATTTTTCAGGTAGTCGTCCGGCGTATTTATAAATGGTGGAGACCGAAAACGTGGGGGTGCCGTACAGTCTTTGATTTGATGTTGCACGGTGACCTTAGGGCGTTCCTGCGGCGGCCATAGAATTTTCAAGGCAGACGCAATTTTCCCCCAAGGTGACCACAAGGCGACCGCAGGGGGGCCCTAAGGCGAACGTGCATCCAGACGGACGGTAACGAGTGGGTTATTTTTTTTTCGTTTTTTTTTTTAAACCAGTTCTTTTGTTTCGGCTTGTCGAATTGCTTCGGCGAACATAGAAATGAAAAAAGTTATAACTCCGCGTTATAATTCCACGGCGACCCCTACAGCCTACAAAAGATAGCCAAATGGCGTAGGGCCACCCTGGAACCACCTCAGAAACTCTGCGGCCGCCGCACGTTTCTGTCAATTCAGAGGGTGTACGGCCGCTGTAACTTCGCCGTAGAGCAAATGTGACTTCGACCAAAACAATATTTCTTGGACTGTTCCCAAACAACTTGGAAGCCTGAGTTAACGGCAACCGATACCTGTTTGTGGTGTTTGTGCTGTCCTGTCTGTGTCTGTTTGTGGTGAGGATGTTGAGGTCGTGGAGAGATTCACTTACCTTGGCAGTGATATTCATGTCTCTGCTGGCTGCGAGTCAGAGGTCAGTAGACGTCTGGGTCGGGCCTCGGGAGTCATGGATTCACTGGATCATGGGGTGTGGCGCTGCCGGTACCTGTGCGGGAGGACGAAAGTTCGAGTCTTCAGGTCCTTGGTACTTCCAGTCTTGCTCTATGGGTGCGAGACTTGGACTCTGACCAAGGATCTGAGACGGAGACTTAATTCCTTTGGTACCAGGTGTCTTCGGAGAATCCTTGGCTATCGCTGGTCAGATTTTGTGTCCAACGAGCGGTTGCTGAGAGAGACTCGGATGAGATTTGTTACCTGCATAGTCCGTGAGCGTCAGTTGCGGCTGTATGGACATGTGGCTCGTTTTCCTGACGCTGATCCTGCTCACCAGATTCTCTCAGCGAGAGAGTCTCATGAGTGGAGGAGGCCAGTGTGCCGACCACGTGCCTCATGCTTGCAGCAGGTTGACCATCATCTCAAGGAGATGGGGATGGGCCTGGCATCTGCCTGGGGGATAGCCAGACGGAGGCCCCTGGAGTACCGGCGGAAAGTGGACGCAGCGACGCGCTGTTCTGGCACATGCTCCCATACCTGACCTGACCTGATACCTGTTTGGTGGAACACTGCCTGACACCCGCTATAAACCGACACTTGTACGGGTTCTGATGAAGCTTAGGAATCCAGCAAAGCTGAGGAATACAAAGATTTACCTCTTTACATTCAATACTGAAGTTATTAACTAAAACTTCCTCATGCTCAGAGATATCTTGGAGTGACTTATGACAAGGAATATATGTGCTATTTCCTATCCTCGTGAAAGTAACCATATCAATGCCAAACTCACTTCATAAAACCTCCTCATAAAACATTTTACAAATCACAACAAAATTATAAGCAGCCTTTTCCGCTGGAACTATTACGTAGCTATCATAGAGATCCCAAGTGTCTTGATGAACACTCGGCTTGTTCAACATTGGTTTAGACATACCCAGTGAAAGCAAGCCCCAACTCCTGAAAAACTTAATCCTATAATCCAGGACTTCCACAACTCTGTTAAACCATGCATGAAAACTGTTTACAGATTACTTAAATTTGATGCACATTTTGTTAATAAAATTAGAGACAGAAACCACAATTGAAGACCTAATGCAGCTCCAAGGTTGAGTTCCTGGTTCCCAATATTTAGCTCCCATTTTCATCAGATCCCTAATATCACTGTTACTAATTGCATTCAAATCCCCAAAAACTATGTGTCCACAAGGACCATTTATTATATGTAAGAGGCCAAACTGAAAGAGTCCCACGCAACGCATTTTTCCCCTTTACCAACGAGACATATTATATGGAAGGGACCAACTAATACACATACTATTGAAATACCTGTCTTGGGATAGCTGTATGTTGTGTGCCATTGCCATGGAGGCATATATATATATATATATATATATATATATATATATATATATATATATATATATATATATATATATACACACACGAGTACGGGCCCATAGGGGCGGGCCTGTAGGTGCGTAAATGATGACTGGATTGTGGCATTATTTCAATAGATCGGACCAACCGTATCATAAATGGCCATAACTTGGGAAACACCTGGGAAACGTATTCAGGTCCCCAGCGTCAATTGTAACATCATATCAAATGAAGAAGAATTGTGACGCCCCTCTCTCTCGCTCCCTCTCCTCTCGCCCCCACTCTCATCCCCCCCTCTCTCGCCCCCTCCTGTCTCCCCCTCTCTTGAATTGTGACGCCCCCTCTCTCTCACCCCCTCTTTCCCCCCTCTCTCCCTCCCCTCTCTCGCCCCCTCTCTTGCCCCCCTCTCTCTCCCCCTCTCTCTCCCCCTCTCTCCCTCCTGTCTCACCCCTCTCTTGCCCTCCTCTCTCTCCCCTCTCTCTCCCCTCTCTCTCCCCCTCTCCCCCTCTCTCACCCCTAGTCTCACCCCTCCTCTATTCCCTCTCTCTCCCCCTCCTCTCTCACCCCTAGTCTCACCCCTCCTCTCTCCCCCCTCCTCTCGCTCCTCTCTCGCCCCCTCTCTCTCCCCCTCTCTTGCCCCCTCTATCCCCCCGAGTCTCGCCCTTGCTCTCTCCCCCTCCTCTCTCTCCCCCACTCTCATCCCCCTCTCCCGTCCCCCTCTCCCGTCCCCCCTCTCACCCCCACTCTCACCCCCTCTCTTGCCCCCCTCTCTCTCCCCCTCTCTTGCCCCCCTCTATCCCCCCTAGTCTCGCCCTTCCTCTCTCCCCCTCCTCTCTCGCCCCCACTCTCATCCCCCCTCTCCCGTCCCCCTCTCTCGCAGATATTGGTCGACAGATAAATGGCCGTAACTTGGGAACTGCTCGTCCGATTAATATCAAACATCGAAAAGGCACATCCGCGGGTCCCCAGCAATATTCCTGTCAAGTTTCAATCAGATTGGACCGTCAATCGTGCAAAATAAATAAAAAATAATAAATAAATAAATAAACATTAATTGTGACGTCATTCGTGATGTCATAGCACCTTGTCTTGTCATTGGTCGACAGATAAATTGTCGTAACTTGGGAACCGCTTGTCCAATTAATATCAAACCTTGAAAAGGCATATCAGCGGGTCCCCAGCAATATTCCTGGCAAATTTCAATCAGATGGGACTGTCAATCGTGCAAATAAAATTTAAATAATAAATAAATAAATAAATAAACATTAATTGTGACGTCATTCGTGATGTCATAGCACCGTGTCGTGTCATTGGTCGACATAAATGGCCGTAACTTGGGAACCGCTTGTCCGATTGATATCAAACCTTGAAAAGGCACATCAGCGGGTCCCCGGCAATATTCCTGGCAAGTTTCAATCCGATTGGACCGGTGATCATCCGGTTATTAATAATTTGGGAAAAAATTGGTGTGAGAAGGTGGAACGACACCTTCAGCTGCCATATATACACCTTTTCAACACTGAAAAAGCAGTAAAATGGCCGTAACTTGGGAACCGTTTGTCCGATTGATATCAAACCTCGAAAAGGCACATCTGAGGGGCCCCGGCAATATTCTTGGCAAGTTTCAATCAGATCGGACTGGCGGTCGTCGAGAAACGGCGGTCGCAGACAGACAGACGCACACACACACACACACACACACACACACACACACACACACACACACACACACACACACACACACACACACACACACACACACACAGATTGCTGAAATTATAGATAGATATACTGTTACGGTTGTGGCGGTAGATGGAGGAATTTAATAGGGAAGTTAGGATTGAATAGAGTTGTTTGGTCCGTTGACATATAGGAGACATCTCGATGTAATTAAGTAGGGAAACTGTGAGCTTAAGTGTTACATGCCACCACACGGGGGGGGGGGGGGAGGGGGGTGTTGCGGTGTTAATTAGATGTGGTTAATTAATTAGAACTC
Source organism: Eptatretus burgeri (assembly GCF_056783735.1). Classification (NCBI taxonomy): domain Eukaryota; kingdom Metazoa; phylum Chordata; class Myxini; order Myxiniformes; family Myxinidae; genus Eptatretus; species Eptatretus burgeri. Next base: position 99,778,465 of record NC_140966.1, on the reverse strand, counting down.
CCCCAGTGTGTGGTTGCCCCCCTGCAACCTATTCCTATATTTTTGCATTTACAAGCAAGCCAAACATGCCGAGCAGGCAGAAGCTCCACTTCCAAGGGTGACGTCGGGTGAAGTCACGACTCCAAGGCTGATGATTGATGGGCATGATGTCAGAAACTAGCCAAACGTGCCTAGCGGGCGGAGGCCCTGCCTTCCCGGGTTTCGTGCGAGCTGGCCACACCCCGGGGGCGGAGGATTGATGAACGTGACGTGAGACGCATGAAGAGGAAGAGGGCATGGGAATGAGCAAATCAAATAGGTCAGTCAGAGACGAGAGATTGGGAGAGCGCACACATGAGGTCAGTGTGAGGAGGAACGGATGAGTGCGGAGTAAGGGACACATGCGGTCGATAACAAACGTAGTTCGGAGATGGCCTGTAAGAGCAGGGCTTTATAGCTGGCTTTTCTTTGACACATGAAGAAGACGGCACGGTTCTTGCATTCATTTTGAGGCGATTTGGCTCCCATGGTGGAGCAAGACGCTGGCTGGCATTTGGCTCTTGGTTTGGTCATGAGAAACGAACCCCGAGCCTCGTGTATGTCAAATAGCAGGTCGGTGAAGACGATCGACGCATGAAGCAGCTGCACAGGGACTCTGAGCCTTGGTGTTGAATACCGCTCACGAATTGCCTGACGTACGTTGTCCCGCTGTGAGAGAGCGAGTTGGTGCCATGTTGCGACCATCTACACATGCAAACAGAAGCGCCTCGATTCCAAGTTCCACAAACACCATCTCTGGGCCAAGCTAAGTGCCAGAATGAAGAAGGATTGCTTTTGTTTTATTTTGTTTGCCCATTGTTTGTATTTAAGTCTGTGTGTATAGGCGCCTTGACTTAGAGTTTAATTTATCTCACGTGCGTATAATTATTACACTTATAATTACCCTTGTGATTTTTTTTCTCATTTCATTAAATGTGTTCATTTTAAGTAGCTGTATCCATGTATTTGTCAGGTTCGAATATACACCCCCCACCCCCCGCCCCGTGCTGTGCTCCGCCGTGCCCCCATCACTCCACCATTGTGCCCTGCCCCTTGTACCTTCCTGATACAGTGCTTAATTACTTTCCTGTGTGCGCGCATTAATCTCCGAGAGTCTCGGCTGTAGGCCTCCAAGGGAGACGTTTGGCTATCCGCCCAGGTAGGGGTTAAACTCCCTGGACACGACAATATATACATGCAATATTTCTCGTTTTCCCACATTGTAACTAATATGTTATTATGTGACCTTTTGTTGTCTTTCAGGTTGCTTTGAAGAGTGCAAAATATGTGAAGGACATGGAAGCAGTAAGTTTATCTGAATGTGGAGATAATAGTGTTTTAACTGCTGAACTAATACGGTTTAATTTACCCCTCAACTGTCCTGGGAGATCTTTTATCGGTGATGAGTCTGTCTGTTGGTCCTTGAGGCTGTGAGTCTCTGCATGAGTTACAATCTTGTGGTTATAGCTATGGGGTAAGTTAACCTTCATTTAGATTATAAAATGAATTTGTTCAATTTTCTTATCTTTTCTTTTTTTTTGCAGCTCAATGCTGAAGCTGATATAATGGCCAGTCTTGATCATCCATACATTGGTAAGTGATGGATATCACCCAAACGTATTGCAGTATGAACAAAAAAGTTACAAATTGTACTTCTGTGGCATGAATTTCTCAATTATCCCTCAACTATCTGATCAAAATCAAAACTATTTGATCAAAACTATAGTTCAGCTTTGCAAACACCTTTTTGGATCTGTCTCTTCAGACTCTGTGCCGCTGTATCAGAATGTCGGTGCCGCCGAAGCAGCTTCTTGAGCAACAGTTGTACTGGGTGGTTTGCCATTGCATTCCCAGCAGACGTTGAGCCAAATTTGGAATTTGTTCATGGTGCTCACAATTGCTTGCCAGCTCATCGCTAAGGACACCTTGGGATATTTAACTTCCACCAACTAATGCCGGCAGATGGGATGCCAGTTTAACGTCTCTCTGAGGGACGGGCACGCACATTGATGAATCACCCTGCCTGTGAAACACTGGGATGAGAGTTTACAGCTGGGTCAGGATTCGCTCCCAGGCTAGACTGCTTTGAGGCAAGTGTGTACACATCTATGCCATCCTGTCACCCCCTTTTGGGATTGCTTGTTGTTAAAAAGAAATATCACTCACACTTTATCAGGACCTGCGTCAGAGTGGTGACTTGTCCAGTGTTGTGCACTCTCTTCTTGGTGCCCTTATGCATCTGAAGATGCAAAAGGAGCGGGTGTTGTTCTTTATCAAGCCATCTGTGAACAAAATTGAAAAGTATTTGCAACTAGCGCACTCGGTAGAGCACATACGCTCCGCCACGTCATGCCTAATCCACGAGAACATATCGGGCCCAAAACATTTTTCAAATATCATGCAATACATCGTTTTTGGCCATATCTCTCAATGGTGAAGAATCACTTTTCAAATTAAATAACTTGTATCAAGACCCGGATTCGGTTCTTCACCAAAATTGAGTCAATTTGGTGTGGTCACACACCCAACCTTTCCAAGTTTCATCAACAACTTTTGGAGATATTGTGCTATATATTAGTTTGGCCCTATCTCTCAATGGTGAAGAATCTCTGAAAATTTCTCTAAGTCGGATCTAGATCGTCACCAAATTCTAATCAGTTCGTCCTTGTCACACACCCAACTTGCCCACCAAATTTCATCCAGATCCGTCCACAACTTTTTTACATATCCTGCACACAGACAGACAGAGAGGGGTGAAAACGTAACCTCGTTCACCTTCGGTGCAGAGGCAATAAAGTGACCATCATGACAATTCCTGTTTCAGATAAACTTGAATCAATAGTTTTCGAGAATAAATATTCATTTTGAGATTAAAATACGAATTTATATCCTTTTTATCGTCATTGGAATTGTTGCATGAAATATGCGCGTTCATCATGTTTAAAGGTGTTTGACTTTGGGTGAGTTCCTCATGCCATCTTACCATTTGGTCCATTATCTTGTTACCCTACAGTGATGTTGATTGAAGCCTTTTCAGATGATATCAAAAAACAATTGGTCCTCATTATGGAGTATGTGGATGGAGGTAAGGTTTCTGAAGTCTTTTGCCGAAAATCCACTGTGTGTGTCTCTCAAGTCCACTTTTACTTGAGCAGCTGAATAATTTAGTGATTGGTAAACATGAATTATGATGTCCTGATTGTTGAGACCCTTTATACTCCATCTTGGGTTCATGCTCCACAGTGCATATTTATTACAGGCACAAATATAGCAGAATAGATGGTATTACCATCTTTAGTTTCATCTTCTCATGTTCAAAGTCTGGTGTCCTTATCGCCAGTTTTATTAAGCTCAACCATGAAAATTTATCCAAATAGGAAAGCAAGCAAAATATCTTTGAAGTCGAGGTCCGTTTCTCTGATAAATTTAACATCTCTTTCAGTTTTGACAAATCTCAGTCACAATGTAACTGTGGCATGATTGTCAAAAAACACTCACTGATGTATTTTCATGGTCAGATAAAGAAGTGGTTTGTTCCCTTGACTTTATCGGCCTCACCATCAGCCATGACGTGGATTGCATGTCAAAGCTGGCTTCCAAACTGAATTGCAGACTGCATGGTTCCAGATAATTCCTTCAAATTGCAGCCGACATGATGATTGCGTCGTTCAATGGAGACTCTGTTGAGAACTCTCGATTCCATCGGATCCATTTTTGGGACTGCCAACTCTCACCATTGTGATGAGATGGTGGCATCACAAACTGATCTCCTGGATACTGTGGAAATAGAAAGCTTTCAACTTTATTAGCATATCATGTGATGAGGCTGAAATACATCACCAGTTCCTCTCACGTTGCAGACGGGGTGGTTTTCTGATTTTTGTTGCCTGTCAAAAGAACAGAGGGTCTTGGAAGAGTGAGGTGATGGAGGGCCATAGTCTCTCTCTCTCTCTCTCTCTCTCTCTCTCTCTCTCTCTCTCTCTCTCTCTCTCTCTCTCTCTCTCTCTCTCTCTCTCTCTCTCTCTCTCTCAGTCTCTCTCTCTCAGTCTCTCTCTCTCTCAGTCTCTCTCTCTCAGTCTCTCTCTCTCTGTCTCTCTCAGTCTCTCTCTCAGTCTCTCTCTCTCAGTCTCTCTCTCAGTGTCTCTCTCAGTGTCTCTCTCTCTCTCTCTCTCTCTCTCTCTCTCTCTCTCACTCTCTCACTCTCTCTCTCTCTCTCTCACTCTCTCACTCTCTCTCTCTCACTCTCTCTCTCACTCTCTCTCTCTCTCTCTCTCTCTCTCTCTCTCTCTCTCTCTCTCTCTCTCTCTCTCTCTCTCTCTCGTCTCTCTCTCTCTCTCTCTCTCGTCCTCTCTCTCTCTCTCTCTCTCTCTCTCTCTCTCTCTCTCTCTCTCTCTCTCTCTCTCTCTCTCTCTCTCTCTCTCTCTCTCTCTCTCTCTCTCTCTCTCTCTCTCTCTCTCTCTCTCTCTCTCTCTCTCTCTCTCTCTCTCTCTCTCTCTCTCTCTCTCTCTCTCTCTCTCTCTCTCTCTCTCTCTCTCTCTCTCTCTCTCTCTCTCTCTCTCTCTCTCTCTCTCTCTCTCTCTCTCTCTCTCTCGTCTCTCTCTCTCTCTCTCGTCCTCTCTCTCTCTCTCTCTCTCTCTCTCTCTCTCTCTCTCTCGTCTCTCTCTCTCTCTCTCTCTCGTCCTCTCTCTCTCTCTCTCTCGTCTCTCTCTCTCTCTCTCTCTCTCTCTCTCTCTCTCTCTCTCTCTCTCTCTCTCTCTCGTCTCTCTCTCTCTCTCTCGTCCTCTCTCTCTCTCTCTCGTCTCTCTCTCTCTCTCTCTCTCTCTCTCTCTCTCTCTCTCTCTCTCTCTCTCTCTCTCTCTCTCTCTCTCTCTCTCTCTCTCTCTCTCTCTCGTCCTCTCTCTCTCTCTCTCTCTCTCTCTCTCTCTCTCTCTCGTCCTCTCTCTCTCTCTCTCGTCCTCTCTCTCTCTCTCTCGTCCTCTCTCTCTCTCTCTCTCTCTCTCTCTCTCTCTCTCTCTCTCTCTCTCTCTCTCTCTCTCTCTCTCTCTCTCTCTCTCTCTCTCTCTCTCTCTCTCTCTCTCTCTCTCTCTCTCTCTCTCTCTCTCTCTCTCTCTCTCTCTCTCTCTCTCTCTCTCTC
>NC_140966.1:99763313-99770813 GCF_056783735.1 Eptatretus burgeri | reverse complement strand
CCCTCTCTCTCTCTCTTTCTCGCCCTCGCTCCCTCTCATCCTCTCTCTCGCACTCTCTCCCTCTCACCCTCTCTCCCTCTCGTCCTCTCTCCCTCTCGCCCTCTCGCCCTCTCTCCCTCTCGCACTCTCTCCTACCCTCTCTCTCTCCTGCCCTTTCTCTCCTGCCCTCTCTCCCTCTCGCCCTCCCTCTCACCCTCTCTCTCACCCTCTCTCTCACCCTCTCTCTCGCCCTCTCTCTCGCCCTCTCTCCCTCGCCCTCTCTCTCTCGCCCCTCTCCCCCTCGCCCTCTCTCTCGCCCTCTCATTTCCTCTCTCACCCCTCTCGCCCTCTCTCGCCCTCTGTCTCGCACTCTCTCTCCCCTCTCCCTCTCTCTCTCCCCCGCCCCCGCCCTCTCCCCCTCTCGCTCTCGCTCTCTCTCTCACCCTCTTTCTCTCTCGCCCTCTCTCCCTCTTGCCTCCTCTCTCTCTCGCCCTCTCTCCCTCTCATGCTCTCTCTCGCCCTCTCTCTCTCTCCCTCCCTCTCTCTCTCACCTCTCTCTCTCTCTCTCTCTCTCTCTCTCTCTCTCTCTCTCTCTCTCTCTCTCTCTCTCTCTCTCTCTCTCTCTCTCTCTCTCTCTCTCTCTCTCTCTCTCTCTCTCTCTCTCTCTCTCTCTCTCTCTCTCTCTCTCTCTCTCTCTCTCTCTCTCTCTCTCTCTCTCCCTGTCGCCCTCTCTATCACTCTCCCTCGCCCTCTGTCTCTCTCTCTCTCCCTCGCCCTCTCTCTTTTTCCCCCTCGCCCTCTCTCTCTTTTCCCCTCGCCCTCTCTCTCTTTCCGCCTCCCCCTCGCCCTCTCTCTCTCCCCTCACCCTCTCTCCCCCTCGCCCTCTCTCTCTCCCCCTCGCCCTCTCTCTCCCTCCACCTCGCCCTCTCTCTCTCTCTCCCCTCGCCTTCTCTCTCTCTCTCTCTCTCTCTCTCTCTCTCTCTCTCTCTCTCTCTCTCTCTCTCTCTCTCTCTCTCTCTCTCTCTCTCTCTCTCTCTCTCTCTCTCTCTCTCTCTCTCTCTCTCTCTCTCTCTCTCTCTCTCTCGCCCTCTCTCTCTCTCGCCCTCTCTCTCTCTCGCCCTCTCTCTCTCTCGCCCTCTCTCTCTCTCGCCCTCTCTCTCTCTCTCTCTCTCGCCCGCTCTCTCTCTCTCCCCCTCTCTCTCTCGCCCTCTCTCTCGTCCTCTCTCTCTCGTCCTCTCTATCGTCCTCTCTCTCTCTCTCTCTCTCGCCCTCTCGCCCGCTCCTGCTCGCCCTCTCTCTCTCTCTCTCTCTCTCTCTCTCTCTCTCTCTCTCTCTCTCTCTCTCTCTCTCTCTCTCTCTCTCTCTCTCTCTCTCTCTCTCTCTCTCGCCCTCTCTCTCTCGCCCTCTCTCTCTCTCCCTCCCACTCTCTCCCCCTCGCCCTCTCTCTTGCTTTCCCCCTCGCCTCCTCTCTCTGTCTCTCTGTCTCGCTCTCTCGCTTTCTCTCTCTCTCGCTTTCTCTGTCTTCCTGTTCATTCATACCCTTGATCTGTCCAACTGTGGCACTCTTCCATCGAAGATGGTGATCTTATCCAACTGTGGCACACTTTGCTCTTCCATCGTCTTCGATTTTGCAAGCAAAATTTACCTCCTTCGTTTTGTTTATTTTCACACTAAAAGATTCAAATTTTCAACAACAGAAACCCTTCCTCTCCTCGTGTTTTCTCAAAACTGAAAAATGTCATTGCCTTGCCCATATGTTTCTGTCCGATGTGTGCAGGTTCACTCGATTACAACCTTGCTTTGAAGGGGAAATATTCTGAAAAAGAGGCATTGCCTCTCATGAAGCAGGTGAGCTGAAAGAGGTTTCATCATGAGTTTGGTGTTTATGATTTGTTTTGAAATATGACAGAAAGCATTGAATTTGAAATTATCAAGTCTTAACAATCAAACTCTGTGTCCATATTTTAATATTTTTCATCCTTCCAGATGGCTTGTGCTTTTGAGTTTATGCACGAGCAGAACATTGTCCACAGGGACATAAAGGTAACCAACTACACTCGTGTCGACCATGTTGCATTCTTTTGTCACACCGGGAGCCTGATTTATACGTGCCTAACTACTCTTCCATCCTTGATCTCTATCCACACAGAACCCTCTTCATTAATTCCCTCCTTCAGATCACCCCTTTTTCTCTTGATAGAATATATTGTCCTTTATTGAGCTTGCTCCTTCTCCTCCTCCTGCTTTCTCTTTCCTATCACTCCTCAACATATTATGACCTTCTCATTCTGTCCTCCAGCTAAACCAAGTCTCACGAACTGCAACTCCACCATTTGTACTTCTCGCTGTCTCCTGTCACGTTAAGCTCCTCCATATTATTACATAAACTTTGACATTGATAGAGGATTTTTTTTAAACTTTTGTCTTCCTGGAATTTCTTCCCCCTTTCTGCCCTTCTCATTCAAATTTGAATATTTCTTTTAACATATTTTATCATCGAGGATTTGATGTTTTTTTAACATAATGATTTCTGTTTATTCTCCAGCTTACAAATGTGCTTTGCACGACTAAGAGGAACGTGAAGATCATCGATTTTGGCGTTGCTACATTTTTCATGCCAGGTGAAAAATTTGTTGGCTTCCTTGGAACACGTGCCTATATGGCACCAGAGCTCTTCACCAATGGCTATGAATGTCCCCCGGCTGATGTGTGGGCACTTGGCATCTTGTTCAAGACATTACTCGTTGGACATGGATTTCTGACTTACAATAATATTGAGGTGAGTATCATTTAATACAAAATCCCTCATAAACCATGAATTGAACAAAAAAACAAAACCTACCAATCTGAAGTAAACATGCAACTGGCATTTTCATCTTCACGAACCACCTCCATTGATCACCATCTTCGTCTAAATTGCTCGCACAAGGCTCAAAACGATACGGTTCCATAATCCCCCCAAAAGTGTTTCCATCACTATTTTTGTCTCCAATCGTTTCCGTAATATCCCACTGATCAGTTTCAACATCGGTGCATCAGGGATCGGCTGTGTGGACGACCGATCAGCACTCTCCCCAACCAGTTCTTATAAGCTAAGTTCCCTGACCATTTACGTTGTTTTGCTGTGTCATTTTTATTCCTGTTTTGCTCTTTGTATTTCATCAACTGTTCTGTCCCAGACCATGTCCTATGTTTGATCATTTCGTTCATCTCTCGAGTTCAGTCGGGCCTCCTTGTGGTGGTTGAGTGTGTGCTTTCCCTTCGTTTTCTGCCTCGTTTTTGCTTCTTTGTTCCATTGTAATTTCTGAACCCTCAGCTCAATCCTTTTCCCCTCCACCCTCAAAAGTTAAAAGAAAATATCGCTCATTCTTCACCCAGAAAAAACAAGAACAAACTCTTTGGGGGTGGTTTGGGGAAAACCCATCAACAACAACAATGGGATCTTTTTTGTTTTTGAAACTCCACTCTCATTTTCCTATCCTTCCTTTACAATATCACCAAATGTAATGAAACTTTTCTCTTCCTTAAAACCCATTCACAACATTCAAAAAAATACATTCAATAAAACGCTTCCAAAATATATCTGAAAGTACCTCACTCTGCTTATTACTCCATCATGAACAACCCTTTTATTTTTCTTCAACAAATCTCTTCCTTTTCTATTTGACAAGGCTTATTTTGCAAAACCTCCTCAGTCCTAAATGCCTAGTTAAACCAGCCTCCTCTTTCACTTACAGCTGAATTTTCCTCCGTGCCTTCAACCAAAAACACCACCACCCCACCGATGAAGCCTTTCGCAGGTTATCCAGTCTGGGAATCCTGAGGCGTTAATTTTGCAAAGACTGTGTGCACACGACAATAATTTTCCCCTCATGTCCATTCATGGTGTCAAAACCCTCCGTGACAGTTGTCCGCTCACCCCCATCAGCTCCCAAGTCATCCTGCCCCCTCTCCCCTCTCTACCTCCACCTCATCCTGCCCCCTCTCATCTTCCCTCTGCCATGCCCTTCCCTTACTCCTCTCCCTCCCAGCTTCAACCTTGTCCCCCCTGGCCTCCCCCCACCCTACTCCCTCTCCTTGCTCCTCTCCCACATCCCTAACTGTGTGCTCCGAGACCTCCTTTCCAACCTGACAGACCTGAGGCGTCCATTCCAAACTGAAAGCTGCAATAAACCATACATCATCTACTTAACTGAATATTTCCTCCACAGGATGTCCCTGACTCATTAGTGTCTCTCCCTGGCTATTGTCTCCTCCAGTTTGATCGACCTGAACCCCTGTCCTGGTGGAGGAGGTGCACTTTACATCAAAAACTCAATTTCTCACTATCCATGTACTCAATCTGTGAACTTTCCCTCCCAGATTTCCCCAAATGGCGAATCTTCCCTCCTGGATTTGATGATGAACAACTTCCACGCCAAAGTATCTTGCTCGTCATCTGCTCCAATTGGCTCGTCTGAGCTTGTGAAGGTCAACATCTCTCTGGTTATTCTCAGAGAACAGCCTCTGCACTGGCAACTCTGGCAGTTCATTCAAGCAATCTGGCAGGGACTGCAAGTAGCCATCACACTTCAGGACTGGTCTCCTATATCCACCGCCGCTTATATCAATTGAGCTTGCGATTTCTTCCACAGAAACTGCTCTCTTTTATGCTCAGATTAATCCCAACTCGTCTTCAATTATCCAACCCATCCTCCTGCTCTTGGTACTCTGAATCCTATCATGAGGAAGTTGCCATCAAAAAAAAAAAAGAATTCTCCTCCTGGAAGGCAAATTCAACCAAAGGCAACCTCAAGTCATTTCACAAAGCCCACAAGTGTGTGTCCACACTCAGGAGAGCCAGAAAACAATGTCTGTCCAATCTCAATAATGAACTTTCAAACCTGTCTCACTCCTCTAAAACCTGGTGGTGCCTTGTCAAGTCTGTCTCCAGTGTATGCTCCCCTTTCATGTCCCTCACTTGAAATGGCACCACAGCTGGCTCCACTCATGAGAAGGCTGAATGCCTCAGTTCTATGTTTGCTTCCAAATGTTGTGGCCCTAAACACTCTCTCTCCATATCCACTCGTCCCAGTCATACCCAACTGATTATTTTGCACCTGAAAAGGTTGGAAAGTTTCTGGCAACCCTCGACTCTGACTCTCCAATTGGACTGGACAGCATCAGCTCATGTGTCCTTAAAAACCCTTTCCACTGCTCTTGCGCTTCTTCTCTCTGCCCTTTTCATTCTGTCATTTACCACAGGTCATCTTCCATATGCTTTGAAATCAGCCAACATCACAGCACTACATCAAAGAAAAGTGAAAAAAACGGATTCGCTCAACTGCAGACCAATTCACTTTCTTCCATTCAGCAAGGTCATGGAATCTATCATTGCAGTTGACATAAAATCATTCCTTTTCTCCAACAGCTTCATAACAAATCATCAATTTGGATTATTACGAGGTCACTCTACCCTGGATAAGCTGCTTGTATTCTTGCAACAATGGATGAGGCCCTCAACCTCATAAATGAAATTAGAGCAGTCTCTGGACATATCTCGTGCTTTTGATACAGTTGAGCATCCTGCCCTGCTCTCCAAACTGTCTGCCTCTGGAATCCAAGGCCAAATCCACTCTTGGATTACCGACTTCCTCCACACCTCACACCTCTTCTCACACCTCTTCTCACACCTCTTCTCACACCTCTTCTCACACCTCTTCTCACACCTCTTCTCACACCACTCCCTCACACCTCTCCCTCACACCTCTCCCTCACACCTCTCCCTCACACCTCTACCTCACACCTCTCCCTTTCCCTCACACCTCTCCCTCTCCCTCACACCTCTCCCTCACACCTCTCCCTCAAACCTCTCCCTCTCCCTCACACCTCACACCTTTCCCTCTCCCTCTCCCTCTTTCTCACACCTCTTCCTCACAGCTCTCCCTCACACCTCTCCCTTACACCTCTCCCTCTCCCTCATACCTCACACCTCTCTCATACCTCTCCCTCACACCTCTCCCTCTCCCTCACACCTCTTCCTCTCCCTCACACTTCTTCCTCTCCCTCACACCTCTCCCTCTCCCTCACACCTCTCTCTCTCCCTCACACCTCTCCCTCTCCCTCACCCCTCTCCCTCACACCTCTCCCTCTCACTCTCCCTCTCCCTCACACCTCTCCCTCTCCCTCTCACTCACTCCTCTCCCTCTCACTCACACCTCTCCCTCTCTCTCTCCCTCTCCCTCACACCTCTACCTCTCCCTCATACCTCGACCTCTCCCTCATACCTCGACCTCTCCCTCACACCTCTCCCTCTCCCTCACACCTCTCCCTCACACCTCTTCCTCTCCCTCACACCTCTTCCTCTCCCTCACACCTCTTCCTCTCCCTCACACCTCTCCCTCTCCCTCACTCCTCTCCCTCACACTTCTCCCTCTCCCTCACACCTCTCCCTCTGCAGCACTTTATCGAAATCTAAGCTTTATGGGAGAGTGGTCAGACAGAAGCCACTCCTGAGAAAAAGGCACATGACAGCACACCTGGACTTTGAAAAAAGTCATGTGAATGATTTTGAGAGCATGAGACAAAAGATTCTGTGGTCTGATGAGATGAAATTTAAACTCGTAACCCTGAATGCAAAGCACTACATCTGGCAGAAACCAAGCACACCTCATCACCCATCCAACACACTCCCAACAATTAATCATGGTGGTGGCAGCATCATGCTATGGGAATGCTTTTCAGTGGCAGGCACTGGGAGACTTGGAAGGATAGAGGCAACAGGAATGGAGCCAAATACAGGCAAATCCTTGAGAACCTGCTTCAGAGTGCAAAAGACCTGAAACTGTGGTGAATATCTATGTTCCAACAGGAAAATGACCCCAAGCATGCAGTCAAAGCAATACTGGATTGGCTTCAGAACAAGAACGTGAAAGTCCTTTAGTGGCCCAGCCAAAGCTCAGACTTGAATCCCATTGAGAATCTGTAGAAAGACTTGAAGATTGCTGTTCACCGACGCTCCCCATCCAACTTGACAGAGCTTGAGCAAATCTACAAGGAAGAATGAGAGAAAATCCACAAATCCAGATGTGCAAAACTGATACAGACATACCCAAGAATATTCTTAGCTGGAATCGCTGTCAAATTCGCTCTACAAAGTATTGACTTAGGTGGTTGAATTCTTATTGACGAAAGACATTTGAGCTTTTCATTTTTCATTTATTTGTAAAAAATTCCAAAAACATGTTTTAACTGTCATTGTGGGGTATTTTGTGTTATGTGGATCGGTGACAAAAAAATCCATTTTAAATTGATGCTGCAACACAAAATGTGACAAAAGTCAAGGAATGTGAATACTTTCTGAAGGGACTGTATGTGTTTGTAAAGGTTAAGATGGGCTGATTTTCTCCACAAAATTGCTCGAGTATGTGCCAACTCAGATTGATAGGAGAAGATGATTGTCTTATTTGCTCTTTTCTAATTCTTGTTTGGAACCGATTTTTGTTTTTTTTTATTGCTGAGACTACTGAGACCCATTCAACC
>NC_140966.1:99725813-99758313 GCF_056783735.1 Eptatretus burgeri | reverse complement strand
CTACGCTGGACATGCTGCTTCTGCTTTCTAAACAATGGATGGAAATCCTCAATGCCAGTCATGAGATCAAAGCCATCTCCCGAGACATATCACGTGCTTTCAATACGGTCTGGCACCCCGCCCTGCTCACCAAACTCTCTTCCTATGGTATCCAAGGACATCTCCACTCATGGCTCGCAAACTTCCTCTCCTGTTGCAGCCAACGTGTGGCCTTTAATGGAGTTCTATCATCCCCTCTTCCTGTCCAGGCTGGAGTTCCACAAGGCAGTGTTCTGGGCCCTGTGCTTTTTCTGGTTTTCATCAATGATCTCTCTGATTCTGGAAAATCCTCTTTTTCACTTTGCTGATGACTCCACCCTCTGCTGTACCATCAGCCATCCGTCAGATCAGCAAGCAGCAGCCTCTTCACTCTCTGCAGATCTAGATAATATCACAAGCTGGTCCAACACTTGGAATATGTCTTTCAATCCTGACAAATTTCACACTCTCATGATGTCTCTCCAAAAGGACCTTCTGGAAAAAAAAACCCCCGTATACTTTCTTAACAATCCTCTTGATGAAGGCCTTTCATTCAAGTTTCTGGGTCTCACTGTCTGCCATGATCTTTCCTAGGAAAGCCACCTTTCCAAGCTGGCCTCCAAAGCAAGTCACCTACTGGGCATCCTCTGTCGTACAAAGTCCTTCCTTTGCATACCTGAGCTCCTGACCACATATAAAGCTTTCATCTGCATCCTGATAGAGTACTGCTCTACCCTCTGGGCTGGTGCTCCTGCTACTCATGTTTCTTGGCTTCACGCTGTGGAAACCAAAGCATTTCGTGTCATTGGTATCTCCCGCGATGAGGCTGAGTCTTTGGGTGTCTCACTGTCTCACCACAGGCAGTTCGGTGGTCTTTCTGTCTTTCTGTCTTCTACCATCTCCTCTCCGGCCTTGCACCCCCCCCCGCTCTGTCTGCGCTATGTCCCCCCCCCCCCCATATTTCTGCAGGGTGCTCAATGTCTGCCCAGAAACCTATTCTGTTAAAACTACCAAAATCAACAATCGCTGCTCACCTTCACTCTTTCATTCCTCTCTTTTCTCACCTTTGGAACAAACTCCCACATTCTCTTCAATCCCACTCTTCCCTCCAAGTCTTCAAAACAGCTGTTCTCCACCATCTCTTGTCTTCCTCCATCCAAAACCATGATCTTTTCTACCCCTGTTAATCCACCCCAATCCCACCTCCCTCAAATTCCCTGCATTGTAAGGACCTGAAATTCCCTGTGGTGTCCATCTTGTTTACCCCGTGTACCCAATCCCATCCCTCTCCCTTCTACAGTTCTCCAAATGTTTGTGTTCCCCACTGTTTTCTGCTTCTGTCTCCTGCTCCTCTTGTTGTACGTTCTGTACGTTAGCTCTTATTCGAGCCTCGACATTGTACATCAAAAACAAATATCTTTTACAAAGTGATGTTTCAAAGTGCACAATTATTTCTGGGATTGTTTACCACGTGATTACAATGTCGGCACAAGACGTGTCTGGAGTGGTGTGTGTGTGTGTGTGTGTGTGTGTGTGTGTGTGTGTGTGTGTGTGTGTGTGTGTGTGTGTGTGTGTGCGCGTGCGTGCGTGCTCGCGTGCGCGTGTGCGTGCGCGCGTGTGCGCGCGCATAAGTAAATGGATATTTCAGCTTCAGTCTTTTCTGCAAAATCCTCTATACAGTAGTGGTTGGTAGTCCCAGTTCTCTGGATTCATGTCAAATTGATTTTATGGGACTTTGGCAAAATGATTCACGCACTCGTTCAACGTCTCCTGCATTTGCGCTTGGTCGACCGGTACTTTTCTGTTTCTGACTACTTCCAGGCTCCTTAAACTGCTTGTACCACAAATATAGAAAACTTCATGAGTTTCTGTATCAAATAAAACAAAGGGTATTGTTATCATTTTTGTTACTAAATATAACAACCAAAGTTGTCCAGGTCTTTTTGCAACACCTTGTACATATTGTTGTGGTTGACCAAATTCGCAAACCACCATTCAGGTCCCTTAGGTGAGATATCTCGGTAAGTATATGTGTAGTTAGGCCCAAACCCGTTGTCTAGAGGGAATAAATGTCATTCATGAGGGCTGCGACTCTTCAGGATAGCCGTTTTTCTTTGACTATCTTTATTTTGGACCAGCCGCCATTATTACCACCACCAACCACGTCTCAACAGCCATCACAACAACAACCACCAACCACAACCCCGCTTCACCACAACCGCCACGACCTTTACCGTCACAACTCGCCACCATCGCATCACCGTCATCTCGCGCCACTCGTGGGCACCGATGCTGGACTCGTGTAGGGCGCGCACCGAGCAGCGTGTTCAAAAGCATCGCGGACTTACCGCAGAAAAACGGATCAAAAACGACTCACGCCCACTTTTGTTCCGTCCAATCGGTGAGCGAGGGGTGGTTTGGCCCCGCCTCCAGGGCGTTGGAGGGCGGTCGCTATATGCAAATTCATGGATCAAAAAGCATTCACGCCCACTTTTCCTCGGGCCAATGGGGAGCCAGCAAGAGAGGTGAAAGGTCGGAGGCAGAGGGTCAAAGATGAAAGAGCGAAGCCACGGGGCTTATAAGAACGACTGCGTTCGTCAGTCGAGTTCAGTTCAGTTGAGTTGGAAGTGGGGGGGAGTAAGAGAAGAGGAAGAGTTCGCAGTTGGCAGTTCGCAGTTGGCAGTTCGCAGTTGGCAGTTTGCAGTTGGCAGTTCGCGGAGTCGGAGTGAAGAGGACGGAGCTGTGGAGAGGCGGCGGCGGTGAAGGCGGATGAGGGGGTGCTCGCGTCGGATTCGGGGAACTGCGGAGAGAGAGGCCGGCGGCGCGACCGAGGTTGTGGTGGAGACGCTCGTCGCGGGACCCGAGATTTTGTGAAATCCTCCTTTCCCCGAGCATCAGCAACCCCCTCCTGTTCCCCCCCCCCGCGCTGAGATAGTGCGACAAAGGGGGTCCCCTTCCCACCCCCTACCAGACACTGTCCGCGAGGCCCGCGGAGTTGAGGCACCACCGCCGCTCCGCGTCTCATCATCAGACGGGTAGGCCCGACACGGTCTCGGCCCCAGGCCCGCCTACCCCCTCATCCTGGAGGGTGGTTCTCTTTTCTTTTGCTTTGGGAATGTGTGTTGTCGGCGCCGTCTGTGAAGTAAAATTGTATAAGTGTTGCCGTGTGCCCGGTAGTCGGATAGATCTGCATTGTTGCATTTGCTTTTTGTCTTCTTCTTTTACATGTGCTTTTGGTGGAATTGTATGTGTGTGCTTTCCGTTCATCGCGAAATAAATGTGCTTCTTGTTGAACTGTTTTCCCGCTTCGCTTCGTCATTTCTTTCATTGAATCCCCATCTTGCTTCACGTTAAGGGTTGGTCGTGGGCGAAGAAGCCCGATAATTAATCAAACCGTCGAGGCCGACGAATAACACCGCTCGGTTATCCCGATAGTACGGAACGGGTCGCTTAAGTGGCCCGTGTCTGAAGTCGACCTGCGGCGAGGTGCGATCGCCCGGTCTACCCTCCGTGTGGGTACTTAGGTAGGTCGAATTTGGCGAGCAACCCTATCCCACGCGGGGGCCGATTGGCTCGATCGCGGTGAGACCGAAAGGTCCACCCGTGACTGGTTCCCGGCGTTAGTCCGAGAGGGTCACGACTGGATTGTCCGTCCGGTGGGCGACGTGCCGCGATTCGATTTACGTGGCCGTTCGCACGCCGGCGGGCGCGAATCCGCAACACTGGTGTCAGGTCGTGCGATATAAACTCATCGCCCTCCTCGCAGCACTGGTAACGGAGAACGGGAAAACGGGCTGTCCTGTCTCCAATTAAATTCACGGGAATCGGTCCAGGGGTGAGAGGAGCGACCCCCGATTCCCTCCAAATTACGAGCGAGCCAAATTAACCCTTCAAGAGAAGCAAGATGGCGTCTCAAGGCGATCGGGAGCCGGGGGTATTAGAAATGGATGTAGAATGTGTAGGATCCATGGCTCAGGATGAAATCCCCGTGCAGGAAATGTTAATAGTACAGGAAAATGAACTCGCCCAACTGAACCCAGAGCCCGAAATGGGTGCGGCAGCGGCCGCGGTGTATGACACCTCCCCTCCCCCTCTCCACCAAAACCCTTCCCCAACCCCTGCCGAAACGGCTCACTCAAGCGCACCCGACATGGCCCAGCTATGCGCCATGCTGGCGGCAATGACAAACGAAATGAAAGGAATGAACGAAAAGATGGATGCGAATACACAGCAAATGAACGGAATGGAAACAAACATGAAGGAAGAAACGAAAAAGCTCCGGGGTGAGACGCAGAACATGGGCCGATGCCTGCAGGTGGGCATGAAGGCCGTTAGCAGGGAGCTCAAAATGGCGACTCCACGTGCAGGAGCGAACGAGCTGGAAGGGGGTACAACGGCTGTTGGGCCCGCGGTGGAGACGGGTGAAAAAATAATTCGGGGGGCGTGTTGGGCGAGGGTCGTGACGATGACCGAAATGGAAAAATTAAATGGGGAGACCAAAACGTGTGAGACGAGACACGAGGTGACGACAACAGAAACTTATAAATGTATAGAGACACGGGAGACAAAAAAATAGAGGGAAGACTACACGATGCAGACGGGGTAAGTGACGCACACACACACACACACACACACGGAGGTAGTGGAGGACAATGGGGGTGAGCTGGTGGACTGGGTGGAGGCCCGGTGCGAGCAGCTGGATGTCCTCCTCCAGGAACGAGGGGAGGGAGTATGCCCCCTTGAGGCGAGTCACGACCAGGTGAGTTCGGTCGTGCTTTGCGAGGTTGAGGGGACGAGTGCTGTGGACGGGTGCACGCCGAGCTTGGGGGGTATAGAGGCCCCGGAGACCCTTGTGGGGACACGAATCCCCAGTGTGGTTGTCCCTGTGTGTGTGGTGCAAGGTGTGAGTGCGTCCCCGTGTGTGGAAGCGACCCCGTGTGTGAGTGGTGTGGTGGCGATGGTGCCAGAGTACGTGCTTCCCAGCACGCCGTGTGTGGATGAGGCACCATGTGTGGAAGAGGCCGTGTGTGTGGATGAAACGGCCAGTGTGAATGAGGCACCGCGGGTGAGTGCCCCCGCGTGTGTGAGTGAGGCACCGCGGGTGAGTGCCCCCGCATGCGTGAGTGAACGGCCGAGTGCAAGGGAGACCGTGTGTGTGAGAGAGCGGTATGTGAGGGAGATGTCGGTTGGCATGCGGGAGCACGCAGCCGCGTCTCCCGGTGTGAATGTAATGGTGAGGTGTGCGTGGGTGGAATGGCGACGACGGCGACATGTGAGGAAAGAAAGCCGAGTAGCGGCTGTAGTTGTTTCGGGGACCGTGCCGGGTTCACCCAGCAGTGAGCACGAGGTCCGTGCTGTGCAACGCACGAGGCCGCCACGTGCTCGCTTGCGAGAGTGAAGTCCCGGTCCGGAAACGCACGCGGTGGATTTGCCGATCCCGCGGACGGACAAAGTTTAGGCAGGATAATGGATTTGGACCGGACGGGTTCTCCACGCGATCGTGTGTGTTAAGCTCCAACGGGCAAAGCACATGTGTTCGCGTGGGGAACCCCTCGAGACGTGGGGCTTGTGTTTTTTTTTTATGCGCACGGTGACGCCATGGCTGCACGTGGGGTTGGAATCCGGCAGGAGGGGTATCCCTGCCGGATGGTGCCGTCCAAGGAGGGACGAGGAACACGTGCAGCTGCATGACGTCACGGGCAGGTGCAAAGTGCGCGAGTTGCGGCGCTGGTGCTGCGCATGAAAAAAAAAAAAAAAGAGAACAGCAAGCCTCACTTTCGGGTGCACAGGATTCCTGGGCAAGGGGTGGAAGACCCCCTTATCGGGGCACAGGATGGAAACTACTTAGGGGGAAGGGTTAGCTTAGTTAGACCGACTTCATGGGGCAGGGGTAAGTCCTCATGGAGTCCGTGGAATGGATTAGTTAGAGGGATTGTTGCCAGATTTAGGTTGGGAAATAAAATGATTTTTTTTTTTGGAGACAGTGACAGACTTGTGGATGTGTAGCGGGGACGTAGCTTAGCTACGTAGTGTTAAAAGGAACGTGCCACTAGTTTAAGGGACGACGTGGGAGCACGAGTTAGTTCGGGGAGGCAGTTAGAAGGATGGCAGAGTTCAGCGGTGTGTGTGTTGAAAAGTTGTGAGGTGAGTACAGGATGAGCGAGTGAGGCCAGCGGGTCTGTGTGAATGGAGCGAATGGGGAATGCATGGTGCGATGAGTGATTGGGGGGAGGAGTGACTCCCGCCCAAGGGACCCCGGGGTCAGTGTAGAGTAAGTTAGCTGGGTTAGTCAAATTAACAAAAATGGAAGTCGTTTTGTTGTTGGTGGGGAAGTAGGCTCGAAACCCGTTTGGAGGGGTGCAGGAGCCCTGTTGACGGGCTTGGGAGCGTGGCTGCGAAAGGTGAGTATCGCTGAGTGGGTACCCCGGGCACCAGGCTAGTCGGCCGTGGTAGGCCAAGGGCCCATGGGGGGCCGGGATAGCGTAGTGGGCACGGGTGCGCCTGCTTGGTGCGGGGTCCCGGGGCGCCATTAGCCGCGTGGGCAGTGTTGTGGGCATGGGTGACCCTCGGAAAGGGGCCTGGGAAGCCAGCCTGCAACGTGTGCGTTTCAGGGGAGGTGCCATGGGGGGCACTCCCCGGTGTTAGGGAGCTGGTAGGCTCGGAGGCAGTGTAGTGCCCGGGGGTGCCATAGCAGGAGAATCGGCAGAGGGTCGTGCCTGCCAAAGGGAGCCACGTGTCCCAGCCATGAGACCGTGTGAGGGCACGGAGAGAAAATTGGGGGGCGAGGCCCGAAATTGTAAGGACACCAACACAGGCGACGGGAATCTGGGTTGTTAGAACCAATAGTTTAAGCGAGAGGCGCTTGTTGAAAGCCCCGGGGTAGTTTAACAGTTAAATGGTTAGGGTAGATTAGGAAGTGTACCCCTCCGCACCATCCATCCCCTCGCTGTCGTTGTGGGCCGCTGGACCCACTTTGGTTATAGATCGCCGAACTCTGGGGAGGCCATTCTGAGGCTTGAGTTGGGCCTCGACACAGGACGCTAGCTCTCCCTTGTTCCCCTCCGGGAAGGGAACGTAGGGGTTGGGAGTAGGCTTGGTGACAGGATAGGTTAGCCGAACAAGGACGATAAAGGGGGTTAGGGGACGATTTATAGTGGGGAAGTAAACATAAAAACAACAAAAAAAATAAGTGGGGGCTAAATTGGTTTTGGACAAATTAAGGGAGTGGGTATGTACAGTGACAGGCAAAGGCGATAGGTGGGAGGGAGACAGGTAGGTAGGTCCGAGCCCGCCTTCCAAGTGGCCAGCACCACCGCACTCCCTCCACCAACCTCCACGGAACGGCAAAGGCTGGCCAACTTCATCTGCAGCTGCTGTGCTGCAAGGCCTGTGCCGGCCCACTTCATCTGCCGGCTGGCTGTTTTTCTTCAAGGCCTGTGCCGGCCAGTTCATCTGCCGGCTGTGTTTGCCTGCAGCGGCCTTCTTCTGCGGGCTGTGTTTGCCTGCTGCCTTTGCCATGCCATGCCCACTGCCCACGTTCACCAGCCCCGTTCAATTTTGCTTTGCCCCCCCCCCCCTGTTCATTTCCATGTGCGCCAGGATCCGCAAGGCAACAGTTTGCAAGCTGCGAGAACTGCCCTGTTGGCAGCTACAACACGGACCTGCAGTGGCGGCCCGTGCACCGTGTTTGCGTCCATCCATTCACCCATCCATTTGTAGTGTTCATTGCGTGTGCCACTTGAGCTGGCACGGAGACTGCATTTGTGCAGCCCATGCACCGTTGTGGTTCACTGCGTTCAGTTCAAACCGGAAGGCCTTGGACTGCGTGTGAGCAGCCGGCCACGTTCCCTGTCACCTGCATTGTTTTGAGCTAGAGACTGCATGCGAGCAGCCTGGCTCCCTGTTAACTGCTTTCTTTTTGCAGAGTTCAGTGATCCTGGGCCATGGTTTAGTGTAAAATTTGTAAGTTAAGGTTAAGATGTACTGTAAATATGAGTGCGCCCCCGGCATGTTTGTCTTAGCGCCGGCAATTTTATTTAAGTCGTCCGTGTGAGTGAGTTTGTTTAGGTAGTTACTCAGCCCTCAGGTTATTTATTTTGGGGACACGAATACCATGAATGTCGCACTCAGGGATCCGTAGGTAAAATGTACTAGGGGAAAACTACACATGATGGCACACGAAAATTTGACGACTCGGGACGAGTCTGTAAAAAGGGGAGGGGGTAGTGTTGTGGTTGACCAAATTCGCAAACCACCATTCAGGTCCCTTAGGTGAGATATCTCGGTAAGTATATGTGTAGTTAGGCCCAAACCCGTTGTCTAGAGGGAATAAATGTCATTCATGAGGGCTGCGACTCTTCAGGATAGCCGTTTTTCTTTTACTATCTTTATTTTGGACCAGCCGCCATTATTACCACCACCAACCACGTCTCAACAGCCATCACAACAACAACCACCAACCACAACGCCGCTTCACCACAACCGCCACGACCTTTACCGTCACAACTCGCCACCATCGCATCACCGTCATCTCGCGCCACTCGTGGGCACCGATGCTGGACTCGTGTAGGGCGCGCACCGAGCAGCGTGTTCAAAAGCATCGCGGACTTACCGCAGAAAAACGGATCAAAAACGACTCACGCCCACTTTTGTTCCGTCCAATCGGTGAGCGAGGGGCGGTTTGGCCCCGCCTCCAGGGCATTGGAGGGCGGTCGCTATATGCAAATTCATGGATCAAAAAGCATTCACGCCCACTTTTCCTCGGGCCAATGGGGAGCCAGCAAGAGAGGTGAAAGGTCGGAGGCAGAGGGTCAAAGATGAAAGAGCGAAGCCACGGGGCTTATAAGAACGACTGCGTTCGTCAGTCGAGTTCAGTTGAGTTGGAAGTGGGGGGAGTAAGAGAAGAGGAAGAGTTTGCAGTTGGCAGTTCGCAGTTGGGAGTTCGCGGAGTCGGAGTGAAGAGGACGGAGCTGTGGAGAGGCGGCGAAGGCGGACGAGGGGGTGCTCGCGTCGGATTCGGGGAAATGCGGAGAGAGAGGCCGGCGGCGCGACCGAGGTTGTGGTGGAGACGCTCGTCGCGGGACCCGAGATTTTGTGAAATCCTCCTTTCCCCGAGCATCAGCAACCCCCTCCTGTTTCCCCCCGCGCTGAGATAGTGCGACAAAGGGGGCCCCCTTCCCACCCCCTACCAGACACTGTCCGCGAGGCCCGCGGAGTTGAGGCACCACCGCCGCTCCGCGTCTCATCATCAGACGGGTAGGCCCGACACGGTCTCGGCTCCAGGCCCGCCTACCCCCTCATCCTGGAGGGTGGTTCTCTTTTCTTTTGCTTTGGGAATGTGTGTTGTCGGCGCCGTCTGTGAAGTAAAATTGTATAAGTGTTGCCGTGTGCCCGGTAGTCGGATATATCTGCATTGTTGCATTTGCTTTTTGTCTTCTTCTTTTACATGTGCTTTTGGTGGAATTGTATATGTGTGCTTTCCGTTCATCGCGAAATAAATGTGCTTATTGTTGAACTGTTTTCCCGCTTCGCTTCGTCATTTCTTTCATTGAATCCCCATCTTGCTTCACGTAAAGGGTTGGTCGTGGGCTAAGAAGCCCGATAATTAATCGAACCGTCGAGGCCGACGAATAACACCGCTCGGTTATCCCGATAGTACGGAACGGGTCGCTTAAGTGGCCCGTGTCTGAAGTCGACCTGCGGCGAGGTGCGATCGCCCGGTCTACCCTCCGTGTGGGTACTTAGGTAGGTCGAATTTGGCGAGCAACCCTATCCCACGCGGGGGCCGATTGGCTCGATCGCGGTGAGACCGAAAGGTCCACCCGTGACTGGTTCCCGGCGTTAGTCCGAGAGGGTCACGACTGGATTGTCCGTCCGGTGGGCGACGTGCCGCGATTCGAGTTACGTGGCCGTTCGCACGCCGGCGGGCGCGAATCCACAACAATATAGATAAAGCATTCATATCTTCAAAAACAAACCAACTTTTCCTCTGCTCATGTTTTCTCAGAGTTGAACGATCTCATTGCCTTGCCCATATGTTTCTGTTCTGTGTGCAGTTTCACTCGATCACCAACTTTCTTTGGGGGAGAAGTATTCTGAAGAGGTGTGGCCTCGAATAGCACAGGTGAGCTGAAGGAGGTTTTCAGCATTGAACTAGGAAATTGTAAAATTTTAGCAATCACAATCTGTCTGCATATTTTAATGTTTTTGATCTCTTCCTTCCAGATGCCTTCTTTTTTTGAGTCGATACATCACCTAGATTGGATTAAAGAATGAAGAACTAGTCTTGCTCTTAAAGGCTCATGTCAATTTGCATCGGTGGACATGCCCGGCCTCCTGGAGAATCTGTTTAGTGCCCCGGAAACTCATTGTGGATCACGCGACCACTTGGGATCCCGACCACAGGCTTTGATCGGGTCCATGGGATCTCTTCAAGCAATTTCATGCATTGAAATGGAATAGAATTGACCTCAGCTTTATAGCCCAGCAGATATACACAATGGGTGAAGACCAAAAGAAGAAGAAGCAGAAGAAGAAGAGGAGGAAGAAGAAAAAAGTGGGACGGGAGTTGGATTCCCAAGAAAAGCCCCTGAGTTGACAGGAAATGTGTTGGGTTAAAGAAAAGTGTGACTCAACTGCACAACTGGTTGTTGAGAAAGTTCCATCTGGAAATCATTCAGGTGTACAACAATGGAATGCTTCCCCAAACAACACATCATAATGGTTGGAGTGCAATTCTTAGGTATGTTATGGGCATCTAATCCAAACCTGAACCCAACCCCTAACCTAGTTCCTTCTCACAACTGCCCCATACCTGTCCCCTTTATAATGGGAAACTCTTTCCAGTGTGTGATGTTCTCTCTTCAGGTGGAGAAATGTCGGACAATCTTTCCTGACTTTCCAGGTGGTTCAAAAATTATTCACTCCATTTTGCTGCAATTCAATTCCAATCATCAAAACTTTTTACATTCCTGTCTGTTCTTCTCCAGGTGGTTATTTAAGGGCCACCATGATGTAAACTGGCAGCCTTCAGAGGAATAGCTCTTCAATGTGTCCTGTCCTGTCCTCTATCAAATGTCTGCTTGCTCTACTTTGCAGGTAATTCCAATAAATGACTCCATGACTGCTGACTCAGAACATCCAATCATCCAAACTTCTTGAATCCTTTCTGCTGCTGTTTTTCTGCTATCTTCCAAGTTGTTCTTTGAGGGCTGCCATGATTCAGGCTGGTGGCTTTCAGATGAATGTCTCCTCAATGTGACCTGTCTTTTCCTCGCAAATATCTGACAATATTGCTCTACTTTCCAGGTAACTTCAATAAATGACTCCACAGCTGCTGACCTGGAATGCCAATCATCTAAACCACTTCCCTCCTATCTGACCTTTTCTATCTATTTGATTTAGTTTGGTAAATATTTTGGGTTGGTTCAGTGCTTTGGATTTTTCAGCTCTCTCATACCTGAGATTTCCCAGTCATTGTGTTGTTGTTCAGTCAGCCATCCTCCCATTGTAGTCCAGGAGGTCATGACTCAAGCCAATGAAGCCTTTGTCACCCCTGTGTGAAACGGGGCCATCGCCGTGAAATATAAAACACACAGGAAATGGTGCATTGTGCTGAGGCGCGGCGGTGATGGTCATGGTTAACCCTCGACCAGGCAAAGATCCCCGGAGGGTTAAACAGGTCTGCCCGGCAATTGTGTACTGTTGGACCCCGCCAGTCATTGATTCGCTCTTCGCCACATATGAGCAGTTTATAAAATGCATCCTGCTTCGACATTCGTGGCCCTGTGCTTCGTGTATTTGTTTTGTTTTGGGTTTTTTTTTTTTTTTCGTATTTTCACGATTTTTTGTTCGGTGCACATTCACGGTTTTTCGTGTTTTCTTGTTTTTTCACAGCCACATTCGCAGTCCTGTGCTTCGTGTATTCATGTTTTTTTGTTTTTTCGTGTTTTTGTGGGGATTTTTATTCTGGTTCGATCTGTGACCTGCTACAGGTACCATGTAAACCTGTACTAACCTGTTCCATGGTCGGGTTGTCGGCGACTAAACCGTCTCCCCCACCAGGTTTTCTGGTGAGGAGGGTGTTTGGATATGGACACCCAGCAGGATTAAAAACAAAACCTGTCAAAGGGTGGAGGAGCTCCTTGTGAGCCAACGGCCATCCATATCTAGTGCCCAACTGTGTCTGCGGACGTCCTCCTGCAGTTGGGTTACTTCTTATTAGGAGGTTGGTGGCAGGATTTACACTCCGGCCACCGTAAAACCCTTCATTCCACAAAACGCAAAAACGCAAAAAAAATCTGAAAACCCACTCCGTGGGAGTACCTCTTGTGCAGCTTCCCTTCGCAGGGCAGCTCACCGGATGACAGAATTGGGGCAAAGCCTTCGGGACCCCCAATCTTTGATGATCGGAGGGAAACCACGGGGTAACATACCTGGGTCAGATTGCGGGAGAGTGTGTCGGAGTGGTGCTGAGGTGTCGTCCACCAGACGGCGGTCTCCTTGGGTTAACCTGAGGCGGTCCCTTCGGGTGGGTGCCTGGAATGTCATATCCCAAAGAGAGGATGATCACCTGTCTCTGTTATCATCTGAGCTCAAGCGTTTGGACATCGGGATTGCAGCTCTCTCTGAGGTTCGGAGACCAGATTGCGGCGAGATAATGGTGGGTGGTTACACCTACGATTGGTCTGGTCGCTCTGATGGTTACCATACCCAAGGAGTTGCTGTAGCTGTGTCCAATAAGCTGACCCCAATGATAATTGAGGTAACACCGGTCAACGAGCATATTATGAGATTAAGGATTCGTCACTCCTTCGGTGTCATTTCCCTGGTCTCTGTTTATGCTCCGACTGAGGCGAGTGATCTCACTGTGAAGGATGCATTCTATGCCACACTCGAGTCTGTGGTTGATCAGTGCCCCAGACGAGATACACTTCAAGTCTTGGGGGATTTCAATGCATCGACTGGAACTGATAGGGATGGTTATGAGGTGTGTGTTGGTCTCCATGGGTCAGGAACTATGAACCAGAATAGCATTAAGTTCCTTGACTTTGCAAGAAGTCATGGACTTAGGGTGGCCGGTTCATGGTTTCAGCGCCCACAAGCTCATCGCTGGACTTGGTATTCCAACACTGGCGGTGTGGCAAAGGAGATTGACCATGTCCTCATTGACGGTCGTTGGAGGATGATCCAGAACACCGGATGCAGGGTCTACCGGAGTGCTCAGTTCCTCAATACTGACCACAGGCTTGTTGTAGCAACTCTAAAGCCGCACCTTAAATCCTGGAGAATGGTACCATCCCAGCCTAGGCTGGATGTTGCCAAGTTCAGGGATGAGAGAGTAGCTGAGGAGTTTGTGAACAGGCTGAGTGGACACTTGGTGGGGTCTGGGTGCTTTGGGGGATCCTGAAGAGTTGTGGAGCGCCTTCAAGACCACCGTCCTTGATGTTGCCGGTGGATGCCTTGGAGCTCACCGCAGGGCAAAGAAGAATTTTGCCTCTCAAGGGACACTGGATACCATTGACCAGAGTCGCAGGGCCAGGCTGAATGGCAGAGCTGAGCTGTTCAGGGAGCTGAGGCGTAAAACTGTACGTGCACTGAGGGTGGACAAGGAGGCCTATGTGCGAGGAATCTGTGAGGGGGTAGAGCATCACCTGTGGACAGGTGATTCTCGTCCCGCTTACAGGGGAATTCGCGCATTACGTTCATCCAAGCCCATCCCTCGGAGCACTGCAGTTCGAGCAGAGAGTGGTAGGCTCTTGACAGAGGAGTCTGATGTGAAGGCCCACTGGGCCGGTTACTTTGAGCGGTTGTACCAGGCTGATCCCCCAGCTGTGGAGTTGGACGTCAAGGGTGTTACAATCCCTGTTGCTGACCCTCAAATCAACTGTGGTCCACCTTCGCTTGTGGCAACACGGGCTGCGGTGAACCAGTTGAAATGGGGCAAAGCTCCAGGGATCTGTGGCATCCATGCCGAAATTCTCAAGGCTGGTGGAAATGCTGCACTCGTGTCGTTGCATGCAGTTTTGTGCTCTGCCTGGAACACAGGCATCATCCCAACTGACTGGAAGAGGGGCCTTGTTGTCCCTCTCTGGAAAGGGAAGGGTGATCGCCAAGACTGCAACAACTACCGAGGGGTGACACTGCTCTCAGTGCCGGGCAAGGTCTTTGCTCGGATAATTCTTGATAGGGTTCGCCACCATCTGCTTGAGCACCACCGTCCATAGCAGTCAGGCTTTACACCAAAGAGGTCAACAATTGACCATATCCTTGCACTTCGTGTCCTCACCGAACGCAGACGATAGTTTCGGCAGGGGCTGCTTGCAGCCTATGTTGCTCTCTGTAAAGCGTTCGATTCAGTGAATTGGGATGTCCTCTGGAGGATTCTTGTCTTCGTGGAGTGCCACCAAAACTGATCGATCTGATGTCTGAACTCTACTCTGGTACTGAGAGTGCTGTGAAGTGTGGTGGTACCATCTCTGACTTATTTCCAGTTGTTACTGGAGTTCGTCAGGGATGTGTACTTGCCCCCACACTTTTCAACACTTGTATGGACTGGATATTAGGGAGAATGTCGGAGAGATCAAGTTGCGGTGCATCGTTTGGGAATGTCAAGATCTCGGACCTTGATTTTGCAGATGATGCAGTCATCTTTGCGGAGACTTTAGACATCCTATTGGGGGCCCTCGAGGTGCTGAATGAGGAGTCGGAGCCGTTGGGATTACGGGTTTCTTGGGTCAAAACTAAGATCCAGGCTTTCGGTGACATCTTGGATGCTGCTGTCCTGTCTGTTTCTGTTTGTGGTGAGGATGTTGAGGTCGTGGAGAGATTCACTTACCTTGGCAGTGATATACATGTCTCTGCTGGCTGCGAGTCAGAGGTCAAGAGACGTCTGGGTCGGGCCTGGGGAGTCATGGATTCACTGGATCATGGGGTGTGGCGCTGCCGGTACCTGTGCGGGAGGACGAAAGTCCGAGTCTTCAGGTCCTTGGTACTTCCAGTCTTGCTCTATGGGTGCGAGACTTGGACTCTGACCAAGGATCTGAGACGGAGACTTAATTCCATTGGTACCAGGTCTCTTCGGAGAATCCTTGGCTATCGCTGGTCGGATTTTGTGTCCAACGAGCGGTTGCTGAGAGAGACTCGGATGAGATTTGTTTCCTGCATAGTCCGTGAGCGTCAGTTGCGGCTGTATGGACATGTGGCTCGTTTTCCTGACGCCGATCCTGCTCACCAGATTCTCTCAGCGATGGAGTCTCATGAGTTGAGGAGGCCAGTGGGCCGACCACGTGCCTCATGGTTGCAGCAGGTTGACCATCATCTCAAGGAGATGGGGATGGGCCTGGCATCTGCCTTGGGGATGGCCAGACGGAGGCCCCTGGAGTACCGGCGGAAAGTGGACGCAGCGACGCGCTGTTCTGGCACATGCTCCCATACCTGACCTGACCTTTATTCTGTGCGTATTCACAGTTTTTTTGTGTTTTTTTTTCACGGGATTTTTGATTTTCCCTTATGAATCACGAACCGCCGGGAACCTACCCCCCCCCCCTTTTTTCCCATTGAAACAATGCCTCGCTATTTGCAGATTCACTATTTGTGGCATTTTCCAGGAACGTATCCCTCACGAATAGCGGGGTCTGACAATACTTCACCCGATTGTTGCGGTGGTCGCCCGAGTCGGGATGGTCACCCCACATGTGGAGTTAAAAGCAGAGGGACATTCATTTTAAAGCCACTCTGTTTCGACCTGTTGATTATTATCTGTTGTTCCTCCCCATTTGCAAGCTTTAATTTTGCGGTGTACTTTACCAAAATAAACTACAAGAGTGGATATAATTTAAGAAGCGATGTCATCATTTGTCACTATGTGGAAATCTTGTGGTCATTATGTGGAAACTATGCTGAATTATTATTACATTTACTGAATGTATTGTGTTGGCATAAATGTCTCCTAATTGAGGGGAATGGACTTTTTGTGTGCATAGTCAACGCTCGTGGATGTGCTCGTACAGTGAACGGATCAGAACGTAACAGCCTAAAACAGAATGCAAAACATGCATGCATGGGATGGACAAAATGGATACAGAAGGAAACTCCAAGGAGGGAAAATTGGAAGGAGGAGGTATTTGCTTGGAGTTATCAAGGTTATAAAAGATGATGGTTAAGGATTGAGGATGATCCAAGATGTTGGTGAACAGCTTTCTTGAAGACGTGGAGGGAAGAATTTTAGGTGGGTCTGAGTTCAGCTGTGCCAAGGAAAGACATTGTACGATGGAGGCTGGCTTTGCAGGCCAATTTTGAAATGTGATTTGCCCAATAAAGATCATGACTGATTGTGAGAACCAGGAGATTAAATGACTGAACTTCCTCAAGAGGAATGTTGAGAAAGTAGATGGGAGGGTTTGCCAGGCAGTCCTTTCGGAGAGAGATCGTAAGTTTTTAGATTTGTCAGGATTGATAGACATAGCATTGTGTGTCTCCTCCCTAACTCCAAAACCATGAAACCGAGCCACCTGAAACTTCATGCATACTCAGGAAACTCCAAGGAAGGATATGAGTGAAGATTGGGTGTTTGGGTTAATTAAAACACCCGGTTTGAAGATAATTAACAGCCTTATTTAATTATACCCTTTATCAGCCGCATCCTCAGGCACTTCTCTCTCTGGGGTCTTAAGGCATATGCTGGGTTACCTCGCTGGGGTCTGAAGCCACCATATTTTTTGGCCTTCTCAATCATGCCTTGACTTGGAACAGGCCACAATGATTTCGGAACGATAAAGTTTTTTGTGTGTTCTTTTTTCCATTATCCTCACTCATATTATCGAATGCCTGTTCATCATAGCTACAAATTGCTGGATACATTGCAATGCTTATAAACACCTGGAGATGCCAGCATTCATGGCTTTATTTCATTTCCACACAAGTCATAACCTTCAGAATTTCATAAAGTAAACCAGATTACAAAATTTAAGCTCCAGAATTTAACTTGGCAGCAGTTCCGACTCCTAAAAAAAGTGTTCATTTGTCTAATTCAGACATTGCTTGGGCGTTTACGGGTGCATGGGTTTATCTGACCCACAGCAATGGGTAATCGCTTGTCAAACCAAACATTCCATTGGAATGCTTGCTTGGGTGCTTAAGCTACTTAGCGAGCACTCACCAAGCTGCTTGGTTGTTCATTTCAAAACCACGAGAAGTAAGACCTGTCACTTTGCTGATGGAAGTACCAATCTTTGCATAATTGCTATTAAAAAAAACGGAATAAAAATTTACATTATGCTTAATTTTTTCTCCTGTTCAGCCGATTATATTTTGTGAAGAAAAGATTAAGGAGTGTGCAGAAAGTGGAACTTCATTTGGCACAACTCCATGTTCTCTAACCTGCTTTTACAATCCATGACGATAGTCAACAGGGATCCTTTTTTTTCCGGCAATTGCGTACAGTTTGCTTTTTCTCTGTTTTGTGCGATCTGCTTTCATGACAAAATATTTATATAAATTATCTAAATATAAATAATAAAACACGGAGATTGGACGTGGGAGGTTTGTGCATGCCTGCATGTGAGCAGGTTGGAGGAATGCGTATGGGTTTTGGCATGCATGCATGCGAGCAGGCCTTTGCTTGGTAGATTGCAAGGCTTTTAATTTTTAATTGCTCCCTCCCAATTTTACATGTAATGGAACATGGTGGCTAAAAATAAAAGTTTTCTGTTTGGACACGTTTCATTGCCCCAGAAATGCCCTGGTACACTGCCCACCCTCGCCTCACACTTCCTTCCCATGCCCTAAAGCTGCCTTCCCTCCCCCTACCCTCACGCTTCTCTCTTGCTCCCCCCCCACCCCTCATGCTTCCTTCCTTTATGCTGTCTTAATTCTCCTTACTCTGCCTTCCCTTCCCTCACGCTGCCTTCTTCCCCTCCCCTCACGTTGTCCTCCCTCCCCCTCTCATGTTGTCCTCCCTTCCCCTCCCCTCACACTGCCTTCCCTTCCCCACCCCTCATGCTGCCTTCCCTTCCCTTCCTCTCCCCTCATGCTGCCTTCTTCCCCTCCCCTCATGTTGTCTTCCCCTCCCCTCACACTACCTTCTCTTCCCCTCCCCTCATGCTGCCTTCACTTCCTGTCCTCCCATGATGCATTCCCTTTCCCTCCCCTCATGCTGCCTTTCCTTCTGCTCCATTCACACTGCATTTCCTTCTCCCCTCATGCTGCCTTCCCTTCCCCTCCCCTGCTGGCTCTCCTCACTCCCCCCTCCTTCCTTGCTCCCCCACACAACCTTGTTCTCCCTGCTCGCTTTGTTTTGAAGAAAAGAAAAAGTGTGGTGGGGGATGGGGGATGTCGAAGTTGATTCCCTTTCTAAGCATTTGTAATTGGTGAGTTCATAAAGACATTGTTCTTCACTCACAAATTATTAATTGAACTCAAGTGAAATGCTGCAGTTGAGAGGATTCCATTGTAAACATGATTATGCATGTATTCTGTTACATTTGCTTTCTGTAAAACATACATTTGCCTTCAGATGATATTGATTTGTGATGTTGATTAAAACTATGTAACAACCTGGAAATGTTGAATGAGTTCCAGGAAGACTTAAATAAATCTGAGTTAATGATTAAACACAACTTTAGATATTTCATATTTCGTTCACAAATTTAATGAATATAATGCATGGCTTTTGTGACCAGTGCAAGTCAGAATGTCAGAATGCAATGTTGTTCTTTATCAATGCTGAGAACATGCCAAAGTAATGATTCACTCCCTTGATCTGTGTAACTGTCTGTACCTCCAAACCCTGTGAGAACTTGAGGGGCTGTTGTGCTCTTTTTTGATGGGCTGTACTTGGGCCTTGCCTACTGGAACCAACATTATTATTCCCACGCTTTCGAAGAAAAGCGGGAATATTGTGATTGTCTCCGCCATCCGTACGTCCGTACGTTCGTCTGTCTTACCCTGTAACTCCTCCTACACCGTTTGAAATAGGAACTTGACACTTTGGGACATAGTAGATATATGTATGGGGAAGTGCACAACACTTTCGGATTTTTGATATGACCCCTCGGGGCCGGGCCAGAGGGGTTGGGGTCATGGGGGTCGATTTTTAAAAAAAAATAGAAATGAATAGTCAATCCATTTTGCAAGATAAAATTTCACTTAGCGTTAATGGGACAAAGCAGTGCGCGTGAGAATATGCGACGGTGTGCCATCGACAACATAGTTCTCGTTTCGACTGTTTCACTCCTTTACCAGTAGCAGAAAGCAGTTGTTTTGATTTAAAACTTTGAGAAAAGTTACTCTTTCCCAGATGAAAGGCTATTTCTCTTTTATCCTGCTTGTTCAATAATTTCCCCCACTCGTCCCTGCTGCAGCATTTCGGGCTTGGATTACGTCATTAATTTGAGAGTTTCATTGATGGAGATTTTTCCCGTATGTGCCCATGTACGGCAATGTATTAAAGATTCTCCTTTGTATGCTGAACCTGAGTGGAAATCGAGTTCATTTCCACCACACTCTCTTCTCAGAAACTACACAAATAATTTCAATGAAACTTGACCACAACCTTCATCACTCGTGATGTACCTAAGTTGTTCAAGGCATCAAAAAATTTAGGGTCTAAGGAGGTTTGCAGGGGGTTTGAGTGACTGTTACCCCTGATCCAGATGAACTTCAGGACAGGCAGTCCTGTGTTTTATATGAGCATGAGTGTCAAAATGGATCTTTAAACAAGTTCATTGCAATGAGACAAGCAGTACCTGCATAGTCTGCTTAAGCAATGCTATCAACCAGCTTGTTTAATAAGATGTACATTTCAGGAAGTCTAAATGCATAAACTTTTATTTAAAATGCAACTTATTTTCATATACTGAATGTTTGAATACATTGAAAAAAAATTTTAACCTTAAAAATATAATCAGTTCCTCATGATTAAAAGTATTCCCAGATACTTGAAAGAGAAAAGAAAAAAATAATAACTTTATATTTGACAAGTAGTATGGTAAAACAATGAATAGTTTGATGAGTAGTACGATAGGACAAAATGTTTGTTTGTTTTTACAAGTAAGAGTACAAAAAAAAATTCAAATTGGAGAATATAAAGTCGAATGGCAATTATTTCATCAGAATAATAAAATTAAATTGACAACCAAGTGTACCATTTGTCACCACCTAAAGCAGGCGTCGGCAACCTAAACCAGGCCGCGGGCCACCTCACAGGCCGCACCCCCCTCCCAACCCGAAAAAATAACAAACACACCTAAAATCAATGATAATAAATGTAATTGTAAATTGAACCTGAAGACTTGCAGTGATCACAATGTGGAACATATGTGGAAGAATCATATGTCCACATATGTTAAATTTGCCGTCGGGTCAGAAAAATGTTTCGCGGGCCGCACCTCATGGAAATCCAGACAAGGCGCCGCGGGCCGCACGGGAGGAGCTCGCAGGCCGCATTTGGCCCGCGGGCCGCAGGTTGCCGACCTCGGACCTAAAGAATCTTCATTATACTTTATTCTGGACCTGTATGTCAAAAGTTGATTTTAAAGCATTTATAGCATTTCATTCTTGAACTTTTCCTTTTTTCCCCACAGCAAAATTGTTGCAGTCTTTAAATGTGGTCGGATAGCAATGAATTTATTTTTTCATTCGTAAAATAATCTGAGAAACACCTGTTAATACATTACGGAACAGACAGAAAAAGCAGGTTTTGCAATTGAGTAGTATCACCTGACAGCAACATATTCACATCATAATGGTTGCTACAAACTGATGATAATTTTTTTATCAATAACATAATGAACTTATTATACATCGATATTAATCACATTTAATACTGTCTTTGTGGAAAGTGATAAATTGATCACAAAAATGGCATTGAGAGTGGTTTATTTGTCATTGTTTTCAACTCCCATTAATTGATGCATCTCTCCAGGGGTGAAATCAATGAGTTTCTGCAAGAAAAGATGAACATAAGGTGAATTTTGCTTCATATTTCATCACAAACATTGTCAACATTTGCACCTAAAATATTTTTGCTCACTCAGATTCCTTTTGTCTCCCGTTTTTCTATTATTGTGGAGTATCATATGTCTGTCCATTCATAATTTCCCTCTCCTTTGAGGTAATGGCTCATGTCATTTTCATGCCCTCTCTTATAACCCACAATGATTTTATTTTTACCTGCTCTCTGGCATTGTTAATGTATGCATTGGAAATCCACCCTTTTCCTACAACTCCATTTTCTGGCTTGTTTCATCCTCCATAATTTACTGCTTGCCATGTTCTACCTGAGCAGAAAACCTGCTTGACATTCAAATCCCAGAGAAGCAATCAGCATTTTCCCATGTTGTGCTTTTACTTCCGATTGCCATAAATTTATATTGTTACATGGAAGGGGGGTCCATAACTAGATTATGATAAGTGGAACATGGCCGTATTTAAAGTAGGTTAGATTGCCATATAGCAGGGATCTATTCGGCTGAGTTGTATGTAATATGTGATCTATGGGGGAGGTGAGTGTTAACCTTGCTGATAATCAGGGTAAGGTTGTGTAGTGTAAAAAAAAATTTTCAGAAATATTATCAGAAATAAAATAACAAACTGAAAAAAAAATTTTGAAAACTGAAACAGTATTATTTCTGGTGTTATCTCTTAATTCATTTCACATCTTGATATGAAGAAAATCACCAGCAAATGCAATTTGAAACAAGAAAAAGAGCAATCGGAGATTGCAGATCCTCGTCAGGTCTTCTTTTGAGTGGTGTATTTTCATTGGTTTTAGGGTAAATCCAAGATGGCTGTCAAACCATGTGACCAATGAAATCAGATGTGTGAACCTTTTGTTCCTCATGGACAGGCGGCCATACATGTAAAGTTTTACCTAGATCTGTTCAGCCACTTCAGAGAAGAAGATTTTTGAAGGTTTTTAAAAAAAAAACGATATGGCTGCCGAATCACGTGACCGATGAAGTCATTAATTTTTTTTTTCTGTGGACCATTTTATCCCGAAATGACCCTCCAAATTTTTCATACTGATCGGATGTGGCGTTCTACATGTGCAATGATGACATCATAACGAAGGCACCTATGAGTATTATCATTATCAAAATTATCATTCATAATCATAATGATCAATAAAACATTCCACATGAGTAGTTGCACCATTGGTGAAAATTTTGTCTCAATCCGACAAGCGGTTGCGGAGAAGAATACGAAAGTTATGTGCGGACAAACAAACAAACGAACCCAAATGCAATACCCTCTCCTTTGGCAAGGGTAACAAGACAGCATACAACAATGCAAGGCCTTGATGGGGTAGATATCTTGTTGATTTCTTTTACACAAGCCATTATACTGTGTGCGACACCTTCATAGATTAAGAAGACACTGATAATTCATCTAGGACAACCCCCACCCCCACCCCACCCCCTTGGGTGGCGTGAGGGATAGATCTGTGTAATATGAAAGCTAAATGTTGAACATTTTTTTTGAAATATCACGTGCACAAGCTAAGTTACGAGATGGTTCCCAAGGCAAAATAATTGAGCCAATCACTGCTGGGATCTAATACAGTTGAGATAATGTCATGATAAACAGATATCTGCGATATGAAAGCTAAATATTCAACGGCTTTTGAAATATGACGTACAGAAAAGTGCATGGATAGACAGACAGTCGGTCCTCGTTTTGAGTCCCAATCTCTCATGTTGTCAGAGGAGCGGAGGACAAACATTTTTAAACATTGGCACATGTATTTTTCATACAAAATTAATAACTCTATTTCATTGCTGTGCAAAGCTGGGTGTACGTGCAGTGTAATTATTTAAATGCATTTGAGTGAAAAACAGGAGATATAGATAAGGACAAACACATTATACCCTCAGGAATGGGCACAGCAAACATGGGCTTAATCCACATTGAAGGTGTAAATCAACTTGTGTTCACATTATATAAATGTCATGGTTAAATTAGAAAACTTTCATTTGTATTGTGCCTCAGGCCACCTGTGTGCTTCTTAATCCTGTAAGCCTTGCAGCTAAACTATCCAGCTCAAATGTGATTAAGGCCACCCAGGCATGCTTGTTGAATACGTTCTTCACTTATTATCCCCCGCCAACCAATGAAGTTGGCGGGGGATATAGAAATGGGTTCCGTCCGTCCATCCGTCCGTCACATTTCGTTTCTGGAGCTTAACTACAAATCCCCTCAAGATATATTTACGAAATTTGGTACACATATCAAGCAAGTAGTGAACTGGTGCCTTTTGATATTTAGAGATTTCCCCCCCAAAAACTTCTGTCACTTTCCATGGAAACAAGTTGGGTATTAAGAAATAATTGAGGTTAACCTTTGTTTCCAGAGCATAGTTGCAAAACTATTAACTATTTCTTTATGAAATTTAGTACACACATCAAGAATAAATTGAACTGCTGCCTTTTGTTACATGTCCTCATTTACTATGGCGGGGGATTTCGAAGACTTTGTCTTCAACGGATGCTAGTTATCGTTAAATCAGACAACATAAATTTAACCACTACATACAAGTCTGAAGTTTTAATCTTTCCTTGGGAGTCTTCATTATGCATTTAAGTTTTTTTCTGTTTCATTTTTTTCATTTTCATTTTCGAGAATTAAATTCGAACACAATGTTGTCAGGATGTATAGATTAATGTAGATTTGAGAATAGACGATCTATGTTATCGTAGATCTGCATATTGACTCACTCACTGGCACCCAGAACAATTACCATAGCCTCTCCTGCTCCTTCAGGGACAAACTTGGGGAACCATTTTGTTTAAAATAAAATTAAAAAGTGCAGAAATATTTAATAAATTAACCAATTGTATGTGCAAGAGCATTCTTTATTTCCATTGTTTTTCAATTATTGAAGTCATTTATTTTTTCTTTTTCTTTTTTTCAGAACTTTTCTTGGTGAAGTATTTAATACTCTTGTTTAAAATGTGATGGAGGGTATTAAATATTGAAGAATAATTAATTTGAATAGAGCATTAATAAACTGCATTTTGGTCCAGAATGGAGGTCGTGCACACCCCTCTGAGTATGGTGTTTCATTTGATACATTTACATCAAGGTTCGTGTAAGTTTTGAGCCAATGTAATTATTTACGTGAATCAAAGTGGCAGTATCCACCCACCCCATTCCCTTTCACTTACCTGTTTGCTCATCAATTGCCCTTTCCCTCTGCATCTCTTGCATCGATATTCTTCCAAAAAACATTCCCATTCTCTACCCACTCAGACACTCTCCCAAACTACTTTCTCTTTTAGCCTTGCCCCTTCTTTTCCTTTTATATCATTTTTTTAAACTATAAATGTCACTACATCCTCCCCCATCTCCCCCTCAGCCAATACTAGTGTAATATATATATATATATATATATATATATATATATATATATATATATATATATATATATAATATACACACACACGTTCCTGATCGAATGCAAAACAGTTTTGCTGAAAACAGCCTGAGCACAACAGATATTGTAAAATGTTGAAGGACAGAAGCTGAATCTGACAATTGAGTGGAGGATTGATTAATTATGTTTGGTCAAAATAGTTGAAGTTGTTGTTTCATATGCAGTCTATGGCTGATGGTTGCATCATTTCTGGAAATGCAGATGTGGCACTGATGCACTGCCCCTGTTCCCAGGAAGCTGGTACTCATTTTGCCGACCTCGAAAGAATGACAGGCTGAGTCAACCCACCTGGTGTTATTTCAACAGTGTGACAGGGACTTGATCTGAAGACCCTAAGGTCTTGAGCCAGCCACCTGACCTGTCAAGCCAACATCAGGCTCATAGTAAAGTTATCTGCCCACACTTTGGTCAGCTTTTGTTGAAGAGCCCACTTGGAAAGTGGAAGATTCAAGTGGGAATATTTGTTGACAAAAACAATTTAAAAAACAAAACAATGCTTCCTTCGTTTCAGCTTTTGAGAAGGAAACTGGCTGCTACATAGCATAGGATGAGGAAAACACCAGCACAAAGGACAGGAAATCGACAAACTGAAGGAATCATGGACTTGTACTCACCGATATGTCACAGACAAAACAGTAGGTATATCTCTTCCCTGGGGTCTTTTGCAGAATATTCTTGTCATAATAATAACGTAGGCCTCGACTCAACTTTTCGTAGTTCATAGTTTGCTTGTTTTTACGCTCTCCCCAGCGCCGTGCGACCTTCAGGAAAAATAAAGTAAAGATTCAGATTGAGGACCACCAAGGGGTACAAAATCATTGTCAAATTAAATAATCGTAATATACTCCAGACACACAGACACACACACACACACACACACACACACACACACACACACACACACACACACACACACATATATATATATATATATATATATATATATATATATATATATATATATATATATATATATATATATATATATATATATATATATATATATATATATATATATATATATATATATATATATATATATATATATATATATATATATATATATATATATATATATATATATACATAAATGTATATATATATATATATATATATATATATATATATATATATATATATATATATATATATATATATATATATATATATATATATATATATATATATATATATATATATATATATATATATATATATATATATATATTGGTGATTTCAATACAATAGACACTAAAGCTTATCGACTTGAACTCCTCAGGATAACACCGCAAGCAGATGAAGAAGAAGCACCAAGCTCTCACTGAAAAAGTGACAATGTGATGTCCTCAACATTGATTGATTGAGAGAGAGAAATTACTTGATTGGTGGAACTACAGAGCATCATGAAAAATGAGTATGTGGAAATTAACCATCATGAATAATGAATTAGGTGGAGATGAATCACCTAGAACTTTTCTTTTTTTGTGTGTAAATGGTCGAGGCTCGTATGAGAGTGAACACGCAACGCACAACAAGAGGGGCAGGAGACGATAGGGAAGTACAAAACAGTGGGGAACAGAGACATTAGGAGATCTGTGGAAGGGAGAGGGATGGGGCGGGGAATACGGGGTATACAAGATGGACACCACAGGGACTTTCAGGAAGGAAAGCAGAGAATTTGAAGGAGGTGGGTTTGAGGTGGATTAACAGGGGTAGAAAAGATCTTGGTAGAAAAAAATGTCCGACTGGCAGAAACGTAATGCTGATTAGCTGAGGACTCGTTGGGGGTTTTCATGATGATTCAACATTGACTGTGATACAGTTGTCACACAGTCAAGCCATCATAGTCACAATAGATATAAAGTTCGGACAAATTATTTCAGTTGACAAAGAATGGGGTTGGTTGACTTTATGAATGTGGCCTCCATTGCATGAAGGTGAGCTAAACTGCGTCCTCTAATCAGGATTTTTAACCAGCCAATACAATATTGCTCTGCACACTGAGGATTATTCAGTAAATGGTGACCAATTGCAGATTTTTTTTCAACAACCTCTCTTTGATCTGGTGTGCAGGCGAAAAGACTATTGCAACTCTGCAAACGAGGAGACCACTCCAAATGATAATTGCTGTTACTATGGAGTGGATGTGTCTCA
This sequence comes from Eptatretus burgeri, assembly GCF_056783735.1. Taxonomy (NCBI): domain Eukaryota; kingdom Metazoa; phylum Chordata; class Myxini; order Myxiniformes; family Myxinidae; genus Eptatretus; species Eptatretus burgeri. Next base: position 99,731,708 of record NC_140966.1, on the reverse strand, counting down.
GAGCAACAACAGCTCAGCCGCGAAGTGGTAGGCCACACAAGCTCACAGAACGGGAGCGCCGAGTGCTGAAGCGTGTAACGTGGAAAAATCGTCTGTTGTCGGTTGCAACACTCACTACTGAGTTCCAAACTGACTCTGGAAGCAACGTCAGCACAAACACTGTTCGTTGAGAGCTTCATGAAATGGGTTTCCATGGCCGAGCAGCCACAGACAAGCCAAAGATCACCATGCGCAATGCCAAGCGTCGGCTGGGGTGGTGTAAAGCTCACTGCCATTGGATGGAGCAGTGGAAACACGTTCTCTGGAGTGATAAATCAAGCTTCACCATCTGGCAGTCTGACAGACGAATCTGGGTTTGGCAGATGCCAGGAGAACGCCACCTGCCCGAATGCATAGCGCCAACTGAAAAGTTTGGTGGAGGATGAATAATGGTATCTTGCTGTTTTTAATTGTTCGGGCAAGGCCCCTTAGTTCCAGTGAAGGGAAATCTTAACGCTACAGCACACAATGACATTCGAGACGATTCTGTGCTTCCAACTTTGTGGCAACAGTTTGGAGAAAGCCCTTTCCTGTTTCAGCAAGACAGTGCCCCTGCACATAAAGAGAGGTCTGTACAGAAAGGGTTTGGCGAGATAGGTGTGGAAGAACTTGACTGGCCTGCACACAGCTCTGACCTCAACCCCATCGAACACCTTTGGGATGAATTGAAATACCGACTGCAAATCAGACCTAATAGCACAACATCAGTGCTCAACCCCACCAATGCTCTTGTGGCTGAATGGAAGCAAATCCCCACAGCAATGTTCCAACATCCACTGGAAAGCCTTCCCAGAAGAGTGGAGGCTGTAATAGCAGCAAAGGGGGGACCAACTCCACATTAATTCCCATGATTTTGGAATGAGATGTTGGACGAATGGGTATCCACATACTTTTGGTCAAAACGAATCTCTATATATATACACACACACACACACACACACACACATATAGATATATATATATATATATATATATATATATATATATATATATATAGTTACGGATTCAGCGGTGGCGGGATTCGCACCCGACTCTTGACCCCAGTGTTAAGGATTCAGACGACTGATGTCAATCACCGCCGTCTCCGGGGTTATAACGCCGGCTGGTTCGGCACAATTCTCGGGTTACGCGCCTCAGATCACGATACCAAAATACACCTGTGCCTTGCCAGCAAGGGGAATAGCCCCCGGCTACAGACTGGATTTGTCAGAGACGGAGCGGAGTCTCCCAGTCCGTAGCCCGTTTGGGTTTTATATTCAAATCGAGCGGATTGTTCCTCGGCGCGGCACGAACAAACCCAAAGTGGCAACTTCATACGAATCAGCCAGATTTATTGGGGACACATCGAGGAATGTCAGGTCAGGTTCGATTTGTGACCTGCGACAGGTACCATGTAAACCTGTACTAACCTGTTCCATGGTCGGGTTGTCGGCGACTAAACCGTCCCCCCCACCAGGTTTTCTGGTGAGGGGGGGTGTTTGGATATGGACACCCAGCAGGATTAAAAACAAAACCTGTCAAAGGGCGGAGGAGCTCCTTGTGAGCCAACGGCCATCCATATCTAGTGCCCAACTGTGTCTGCGGACGTCCTCCTGCAGTTGGGTCACTTCTTATTAGGAGGTTGGTGGCAGGATTTGCACTCCGGCCACCGTAAAACCCTTCATTCCGCAAAACGCAAAAACGCAAAAAAATCTGAAAACCCACTCCGTGGGAGTACCTCCTGTGCAGCTTCCCTTCGCAGGGCAGCTCACCGGATGACGGGATTGGGGCAAAGCCTTCGGGACCCCCAATCTTTGATAGGAGGGAAACCACGGGGTAACATCCCTGGGTCAGATTGCGGGAGAGTGTGTCGGAGTGGTGCTGAGGTGTCGTCCACCAGACGGCGGTCTCCTTGGGTTAACCTGAGGCGGTCCCTTCGGGTGGGTGCCTGGAATGTCCTATCCCTAAGAGAGGATGATCACCTGTCTCTGTTATCATCTGAGCTCAAGCGTTTGGACATCAGGATTGCAGCTCTCTCTGAGGTTCGGAGACCGAATTGCGGCGAGATAATGGTGGGTGGTTACACCTACTATTGGTCTGGTCGCTCTGATGGTTACCATACCCAAGGAGTTGCTGTAGCTGTGTCCAATAAGCTGACCCCAATGATAATTGAGGTAACACCGGTCAACGAGCGTATTATGAGATTAAGGATTCGTCACTCCTTAGGTGTCATTTCCCTGGTCTCTGTTTATGCTCCGACTGAGGCGAGTGATCTCACCGTGAAGGATGCATTCTACGCCACACTCGAGTCTGTGGTTGATCAGTGCCCCAGACGAGATACACTTCTAGTCTTGGGGGATTTCAATGCATCGACTGGAACTGATAGGGACGGTTATGAGGTGTGTGTTGGTCCCCATGGGTCAGGAACTATGAACCAGAATAGCACTAAGTTCCTTGACTTTGCAAGAAGTCATGGACTTAGAGTGGCTGGTTCATGGTTTCAGCGCCCACAAGCTCATCGCTGGACTTGGTATTCCAACGCTGGCGGTGTGGCAAAGGAGATTGACCATGTCGTCATTGACGGTCGTTGGAGGATGATCCAGAACTGCAGGGTCTACCGGAGTGCTCAGTTCCTCAATACTGACCACAGGCTTGTTGTAGCAACTCTAAAGCTGCACCTTAAATCCTGGAGAATGGTACCATCCCAGCCGAGGCTGGATGTTGCCAAGCTCAGGGATGAGAGAGTAGCTGAGGAGTTTGCGAACAGGCTGAGTGGACACTTGGGGGGTCTGGGTGCTTTGGGGGGTCCTGAAGAGTTGTGGAGCGCCTTCAAGACCACCGTCCTTGATGTTGCCGGTGGATGCCTTGGAGCTCACCGCAGGGCAAAGAAGAATTTTGTCTCTCAAGGGACACTGGATACCATTGACCAGAGTCACAGGGCCAGGCTGAATGGCAGAGCTGAGCTATTCAGGGAGCTGAGGCGTAAAACTGTACGTGCACTGAGGGTGGACAAGGAGGCGTATGTGCGAGGAATCTGTGAGGGGGTAGAGCATCACCTGTGGACAGGTGATTCTCGTCCCGCTTACAGGGGAATTCACGCATTACGTTCATCCAAGCCCATCCCTCGGAGCACTACAGTTCGAGCAGAGAGTGGTAGGCTCTTGACAGAGGAGTCTGAAGTGAAGGCCCGCTGGGCCGGTTACTTTGAGCGGTTGTACCAGGCTGATCCCCCAACTGTCGAGTTGGACGTCAAGGGTGTTACAATCCCTGTTGCTGACCCTCAAATCAACTGTGGTCCACCTACGCTTGTGGAAACACGGGCTGCGGTGAACCAGTTGAAACGGGGCAAAGCTCCAGGGATCTGTGGCATCCATGCCAAACTTCTCAAGGCTGGTGGAAATGCTGCACTCGTGTCGTTTCATGCAGTTTTGTGCTCTGCCTGGAACACAGGCATCATCCCAACTGACTGGAAGAGGGGCCTTGTTGTCCCTCTCTGGAAAGGGAAGGGTGATCGCCAAGACTGCAACAACTACCGAGGGGTGACGCTGCTCTCAGTGCCGGGCAAGGTATTTGCTCGGATAATTCTCGATAGGGTTCGCCACCATCTGCTTGAGCACCAGCGTCCAGAGCAGTCAGGCTTTACACCAAAGAGGTCAACGATTGACCGTATCCTTGCACTTCGTGTCCTCACCGAACGCAGACGAGAGTTTCGGCAGGGGCTGCTTGCAGCCTATGTTGATCTCTGTAAAGCGTTCGATTCAGTGAATCGGGATGTCCTCTGGAGGATTCTTGGTCTTCGTGGGGTGCCACCAAAACTGATCGATCTGATGTCTGAACTCTACTCTGGTACTGAGAGTGCTGTGAAGTGTGGTGGTACCATCTCTGACTTATTTCCAGTTGTTACTGGAGTTCGTCAGGGATGTGTACTTGCCCCCACACTTTTCAGCACTTGTATGGACTGGATTCTAGGGAGGATGTCGGAGAGATCAAGTTGCGGTGCGTCATTTGGGAATGTCAAGATCTCGGACCTTGACTTTGCAGATGATGCAGTCATCTTTGCGGAGACTTTAGACATTCTCTTGGGGGCCCTCGAGGTGCTGAATGAGGAGTCGGAGCCGTTGGGATTACGGGTTTCTTGGGTCAAAACTAAGATCCAGGCTTTCGGTGACATCTTGGATGCTGCTGTCCTGTCTGTGTCTGTTTGTGGTGAGGATGTTGAGGTCGTGGAGAGATTCACTTACCTTGGCAGTGATATTCATGTCTCTGCTGGCTGCGAGTCAGAGGTCAATAGACGTCTGGGTCGGGCCTGGGGAGTCATGGATTCACTGGATCATGGGGTGTGGCGCTGCCGGTACCTGTGCGGGAGGACGAAAGTCCGAGTCTTCAGGTCCTTGGTACTTCCAGTCTTGCTCTATGGGTGCGAGACTTGGACTCTGACCAAGGATCTGAGACGGAGACTTAATTCCTTTGGTACCAGGTCTCTTCGGAGAATCCTTGGCTATCGCTGGTCGGATTTTGTGTCCAACGAGCGGTTGCTGAGAGAGACTCGGATGAGATTTGTTACCTGCATAGTCCGTGAGCGTCAGTTGCGGCTGTATGGACATGTGGCTCGTTTTCCTGACTCTGATCCTGCTCACCAGATTCTCTCAGCGAGGGAGTCTCATGAGTGGAGGAGGCCAGTGGGTCGACCACGTGCCTCATGGTTGCAACAGGTTGACCATCATCTCAAGGAGATGGGGATGGGCCTGGCATCTGCCTGGGGGATGGCCAGACGGAGGCCCCTGGAGTACCGGCAGAAAGTGGACGCAGCGACGTGCTGTTCTGGCACATGCTCCCATACCTGACCTGACCTGACATCGAGGAACACAACACAAGCAAAGAATTCACGACAATGTTATAATCAATCTATAACTCGTTCTTAACTAGGGAGCTACGGATTACGGGTTTCGAAGGGGACCCAAGCGAGATAAACCTTAGACAACATGCAGACAAGACACGGACAGCATGCAGACAAGACAGAGTATTTGGTGATGCTTCATGGACGAGAGGAAAAGTGTCAAAGGCCTGAATGTGGCTCGTGACAAGCCGATGTCCACGGATTCGAGCACCCAAGCTCAAACACGCCGCGTGGCAATATGGCGGCGGCGTCCATTTGTCGCACCCCTCACGCACGCAGCCTCGGCGCGTCCAGCCCCGTAAGGTCGACGGCCTAAGACGAAAGATCTGTGGTGGGTTTCAGCTGCTTTCTCACAAGGTCCAGTGTACAAGTCCAAGCCTGGCCTGTTCACCAGACAAGGCCAAATTGAGGTGTTGGGCTCCGCAGGCTGGGTCCATGCCCGAGGAGGAACAGCCGGCCAAAACCACTCTCCACAAAGCCGATCGCCCGACTCGAAGCTCAGGCAGATCCACCACTGCCTTTCCGGCACTCGCTCACCTCCCAGCCGACTGCAGACTCACACACAGCCAGTTCTATTCAGCCGATCGCAGACTTCGGAGCTCTCAGTTTCACCTCTGCCAATCGCAGACTCGGTGCTCTCAGTTTCACCTCTGCCGATTGCAGACTCGGCGCTCTCAGTTTCACCTCTGCTGATCGCAGACTCGGCACTCTCTTCTCTAGGCCACACCCTCTTTCTTTTGGGGCGTGCCCCTTTACGAAGCTGACAAACTCCTCCCCCTCCCAGAGCACTGGGCGGAGACTCCTTTGGAGAGGGGAATGAAGAAGAAGAACCGCTCGGTCCACCACCACTGTACGAACAATAAACAGCCTCTTACACCTCCCTACACACATGTAACGTCCATTTACCGAACAACCTGGCTAAACATGCATTTAATGGGGGATCTGGGCTAATCCTATATTTAATAACACACTAAGGGCCA
>NC_140966.1:99693313-99718313 GCF_056783735.1 Eptatretus burgeri | reverse complement strand
CCACAATTTTGTTCTTCCCTATCCCGCCCCTATTGTCTCCTGCCTTGTGATGTGTTTCTGTGTATTCGCTTACTTGAGCCTCGACATGGTATACAAAAAAAATGCTCTCACTTCATCAATTAAACACAGGTGGCCAGCATAATATACATAAATCGACACTTTCCATGCTCTTCCAGCTTCTATGGCTCGAAGAGCATTGGAAGAGTTGAGATCATATGTGTGTGTGTGTGTGTGTGTGTGTGTGTGTGTGTGTGTGTGTGTGTGTGTGTGTGTGTATATATATATATATATATATATATATATATATATATATATATATATATATATATATATATATATATATATATATATATATATATATATATATATATATATATATATATATACAGCTGATTGGTTGGTTTGGAGAAGAACATGTTTGAAGAAATTTGCTAAGTTGGCTATGTTAACCTACTTTAATCATGTGACCAGAACGGGCTTGGCAATTCCTGTTGCCAGTGAGGAGAGGAACGTTGCTGCCAAATTTCAGCCAGATCGGCCCAGCGATTTGGCTTGAGGAGTCAAAAAAGGAGATGGACGGATGGTGTGCAATGACAACACTTTATCTGGAATTTAAATTCCAGATAAGCTAAATATGGGAAGAGCCTGGGTGTATTGAATTAAGGAAAATTGACTGCAAATTTTAAAGGAATTTGCTTCGGAATGAAGGAATTGTATACAATTGTAATTTGAAGGAAAGAAAGAAGAAATGCCGGAAAAACAATATCCCTCCACACCCCTTCCTGTAGAAGGAGAGGAGGCATAAATGGTGGACGAAATTGATGCAAAATAAATTCTACCCTATTAACCCTCCCCAAGCCTAGCTCTTTCAAAATCCCTAGTTTTTCCTGCTTAAGAGTTTGCTTTTGTGTCCACCTTACCCCTCATTCTTCCCCACTTCCCATAGTTCTCCAAGTCCCCCTCTATTTTGTCCTTCAACCCTGCTGTCAACGTGTTTTCTCCCTCTCTTTCAACTGTCCTTTTGTTCTTTTACATCCTGATCTGTTATATGTTCTCGCTCCTCCACAAACCTTGACTTTGTGCACAAAAAATGAGGAATGATGTCGGTTTGTTGCAAAAATGCTAAAATTAACACCTCATCTGGCTTCAAGAGCTTGAATTCCCATCCCCGGCCTGTCCACCTCGCCATGTCCTGGCTCGTAGACTCAGTGAGGATCTCCAAAAGAAACTGCCACAGTTGTATAGGACCTCCTCCTGAAATGCACAAAACACACTTTTACTCCTCATGAAATGATCTAAATTTTATATAAAAGAGGGGCGAAGAAAAAATTGAATTAAAATAGCGTTGCAGAAAAGCTCAGTTGATAACTTGTTCATCACTGCGCTGAATAGTCTGCATTTGATCACCGATGGGTCAGACTAAGTTAACACCGCTATACTGGATTTATGCTAAAATTGAATTAAAATAGGGTTGCAGGAAAGCTCAGTTGATAACTTGTTCATCACTGCGCTGAATAGTCTGCATTTGATTACCGATGGGTCAGCCTAAGTTAACGCCGCTATACTGGATTTATGCTCCATGGGGCCTTGCACTTTAGAGCAAAATAACCTTCTGTTGGGGGCATAAAGCCACCTATCTCGTCTTCAATTCGATTGTGGATGTTAACGAATTCCCATGGTATCTTTCATAAATAGTAGGCCAGCATGTGTTGGCACTTTAACCAGAACCTCTGTTTATGGTCCACTGTTTAATCTGCACTACCTGAACCAGCTAGGAGTGCTGTGTTGTGGATAATGGCATGGGCATTACAGAGCAAATGCCATCCTGGGTCGAAACTCTATTGTATTTTCTTGAAACGAGCCCAAAACAAATTACGGTCATAGTCAATCATGCTGTGTACATACCCCCATCAGCCTTCGAGTCTACAGCCCTGCTTTAGTTCACCTGTGTAAGTAGAGAGAGACGTTGCTGACACGATTGGCCCCGTTGTATGTTCTCCAACCTGAGAAGCTGTATTTCCTTGTGCATCACTCTGCTGATCATCCACTGTTGTTATTAATCCACCCTGCTGCAAAATCTCAGCTTTGACATCTCCAGCGGTCAAAATATTTTGGGAGAATTGAGGAGCTGGTGAGAAGTGGAAATAGAGATTATGAAGGATGAGTTAATCATGAAAACACTAGAGTGAAGTCAATGGTGCACCAACGCAAATCCCCATACTTCTCACCAAAAGCAAAGTTGAAATGTGGCAAAACGTTGCACCAGGAATGACCCAAAAACACATTTTGAGTTAAAAAAATTTCTGGTTTTGATCCATGACCCCACAACCTGAAGCATGAACCAAAGGTGAAATTAAAAAAAAATTGTTACATATGTCATGTGTCCCCCAATGTTGATTGCATAGACAAAGTCTCGTTTAAAAATGTGCCCACAATTGCATTTTTTGGTTTAACATTTTTTGGACGGACACTCAGATAAACAGAGCTGAATATAATATCGCCCCATTTTCTTCAAAAAGCGTGGGGATAACAAGAATGCAAATCTTCATCGAAGGTGCAGCACCCACCAATCCCCTCCCAAGCTGCACGTTAAAAATGGGATGTGTAGATTTTTTATATACATATACTTATATCTGTACTAACAATTGTCAATGTGTGTATCAGTATGTGTGTCTCGTCCATAACTCCAAAACCATGAAACCTAGCAGCCTGAAACTTTGCAGGCATACCAAGGGACGGCCAAGGGAGTGCATGAGTGAAAATTGGGTGTCTGGGTTAATTAAAACACCCCCTTTGAAGATAATTAACGGCCTTATTTAATTATATACTTCATCAGGCGCATCCTCAGCCACCTCGCTCGATGGGGTCGTAAGGCGCACCCTGGGTTACCTCGCCAGGGTCTGAAGCCGCCATGTTTTGTTTGGTCTGCTCATCCATGCCTTGACTTGGAACAGGCCGCAAAGATTTCTTCTCAATAAAGTGTTTTTTTTTCACTTTGCTCTTTCATATTATCGAATGCCTGATCATCAGAGCAACGAATCACTGGGTACATTGCGATGCTTATAAACCCCCGGAAGTGTCAGCGTCCGAGGCTACATTTCATTTCTGCACATGCCATAACCTTGAAAATCTCTTAAACTAAGCTGAGTTCCAAAATATAAGCTCCAGAATTGAACTTAGCAACAGTTCTGACTGCTTTGTAAAAAGTGTTAATTTGCCCTATTTTGACGTATTTGATATTTCAGGCATCTCCAGGAGGTGTGTGTTTTATATAACGGTTCTATGATTGCTAATCCCGTGCCAAGCGAGCCGTTCACTATCAACCGTTTTGTTGGAGTGCTCAAGCCACTTAGTGCGAATATTGTAGAGCGCTCACTGTCAGTGAATACTGTACAGGGTGTTCCATGGGGTATAAGGTGAGAAGGGAAGGGAAAAAGGTTTGTTTTGTTTTTTTTGTTGCACTTTTTTACATTTTAAGACATGGAACAGAGGGTGTAATTGGGGGTGATAGAAGGGGGGTGGGAGGAAAAGGGGAGAAAATTAAAACTGATTGCAATAAGGATAAAATACAAATAAACATGATCTTGCACATCGAGACGGGAAGGCCTCAGTGAAACCAGAAATGACAAGACCGACGAAAACTCACCAAATAGCATAAATTTTGAAAAAAACCGAACTAGGAACACACAGTAAACATGGAGACAACAAAATTAAGTTAAAACAGTTAAAACGTGACAAACAACAACCAGAAACTTATCTATCTATAATTCCAGCAGTGTGTGTGTGTGTGTGTGTGTGTGTGTGTGTGTGTGTGTGTGTGTGTGTGTGTGTGTGTGTGTGTGTGTGTGTGTGTGTGTGTGTGTGTGTGTCTTTGACCGCTGTTTCTCGACAACCACTGGTCCGATCTCATTGAAACTTGCCAGATATATTGCTGGGGACCTGAGTAAGTGCCTTTTCAAGGTTTGATATTAATCGGACAAGTGCTTCCCAAGTTATGGCCATTTATTTACCAAACCAATGACAAGACACGTTGTTGCATGGGCGTGGCCGATGGGGAAGGGATGCTCAGCCGCGTTCGCCATTACAGGTTACAACGTTCGGACTTCCGGAGAGTGATGACCGTGTATTCTAATAATTTCTCGATTTCTTATGCGCATTTATAGATAAACACAATGCCCCAAGTTATGATCGTTTTCATATTAGACGGTGCATAAAGTTCGGTAACATCAGAGTGCTGGTGTGCTCCGAACCAGGAGGTAAATTTTTTTTCTCTCTTCTCTTTTTGTTTTTCCTTGCCACGACATTGCGAAAAGGTAAAATACTTTGGCGCGAATTGAATAATTGGGTATTAAAACTAAATTGCGAATAATCGTAACTGCGAATAATATGCCAACTTCCGGGCCACGCACGTGCGGGCACGCGAGAGCGAAGAAACGGCCTGTGTGGTTGTTGTTTGTTGCTCGCGGTTTGAATATTTATTTATTTATTATTATTATTATTTTTTTTATGGGCACATACTAGTCTTTAAGAAAGTTGGCAGAGAGACCCTTGGAGAGAACCAACCATTGCCTCAAACACCGGAACCGGCAGAAGTTATGACCGGATGGTGGGTTTCTCAGCACATAACCAGATGGTGGTTATCTCCACACATGTCCGAATGGTGGTTATCTCGGCACGTATCCAAACGGTAATTATCTCCGCATGTATCCGGACAGTGGTTATGTCCAGATGGTGGTTATCTTGACACATGTCTGGATGGTGGTTATTTCTGGATGGACCCTCTCCTCACACTGCTTTACCTTGTCCTCCCCTCATGCTGCCTTCCCTTTCTCTCCCCTCATGCTGCCTTCGCTTGCTCTCCCCTCATGCCGCCGTCCCTTTGTTCTCCCTTCAGGCTGCCTTTCCCTCCCCTCACACTTCTTTCGCCTCCCTTCACGCTGACTTCCCTTACCCCACCCCTCCTCACTCCCCCACACCTCATTGTTCCCCCTCCCTCCTCCCTCCCCCCCCCCTCCTCCGTCTCCCTACCTCCTCACTCCTCCAACCCTCTCCCTCTCCCCCCTTTTTTATCCCCTCCCCCCCTTAGTATACCTGTCATGCAGGTGGAGGTTATCTCCAGACGGGGTTATCTCTGGCGTTTCTGGACAGTGGTGATCTCCGGACTGCCTTACCTGAACCGCCCCGAACACTGCCGTCCCTTGCCTTCCCCTCACGCTCCTTTCCCTTGCCCTCCTATCATGCCTTCACCTTCCCTCACACTTCTTTCCCCTCCCTTCACGCTGCCTTCCCTGACCCGACCCCTCCTCACTCCCACAACCCACCTCGCTCCCACCCTCCTTCCTCGCTCCCCCACCCCTCCTCGGTCTCCCTACCTCCTCACTCCTCCACCCCTCTCTCTCTCCCCACTCTATTCCCCTTCCCCCCTTCAGTATAACGGTCATCCGGATGGTGGTTATGTGTGGACGGACCCTCCTCTCACACTGCCTTTCACCTGACCTCATGCTGCCTTCATTTGACACATCTGGAAAATGATTATGCCCAGACAGTGGTTATCTCCGCACATATCTGGATGGTGATTATCTCCACACGTATCCAGATGGTGGGTATCTCTGTATGTGCTCGGATGGTGGTCGTCTAAACATGTCTGGATGGTGGTTATCTCCATACATGTCTGAATGGTGGTTCTCTCCGGGCTTGCCCAGATGGTAATTATCTCCGCACGTATCCGGGCGGTGATGCTCTCTCCACGTGTCTGGACAGTGGTTATCTCAATACGTGTCTGGACCGTGTTATCTCTGGATGGTGGTTATCTCCACATGTATCCGGACTGTGGTTATCTCCACACGTGTCTGGACGGTGATTATCTCCATACATGTCCGGATGGTGGTTATCTCCAGACATGTCCGGATGGTGGTTATCTCCAGACATGTCCGGATGGTGGTTATCTCGACACATGTCCGGATGGTGGTTATGTCCGGACGGACCCTCTCCTCACACTGCTTTCCCTTGCCCTCTACTGCCCTCCCTTCATGCTGCCTTCTCTTGCCCTCCCCTCATGCCACCGTCCCTTTGCCATCCCCTCATGCTGCCTTCCCTTCCCCAACGCCTTCTCACTCCCCCACACTTCCTCGCTCCCCCTTCCTTCCTCACTCACCCCTCTTTTTATCCCCCCCCACTCTTCATATACCTGTCATCCGGACGGTGGTTATCTCCATACTTGTCTAGACGGTGGTTATCTCCGGATCTGTCCAGATGGTGGTTACGTCTGGATGGACCCTCCCCTCATGCTCCCTTCCCTTAATGTATCTGGATAGTGGTTATGCTCGAACAGTAGTTACCTCTGCATGCATCCGGATGGTTGTTTTTGCCACATCTATCCAGATGGTGGTCATCTCTGCATAGTGCTTATCTCCACACGTGTCTGGATGGTGGTTATCTCCACACGTGTCTGGATGGTGGTTATCTCCACACGTGTCTGGATGGTGGTTATCTCCATACGTGTCTGAACGGTGATAATCTCCGGATGTGTCTGAACAGTGGTTATGTCTGGACAGTGGTTATGTACATACGGTACCTCCCCTCATGCTGCTTTCCCTTGCCCTCCCCTAATGCTGCTTTACCTTGCCCTCCCCTCATGCTGCCTTCCCTTGCCCTCCGTCACGCTGCTTTCCCTTGCCTTCCTATCAGACTGCCTTTCCTTGCCCTCCCCTCACACTTCCTTCCCTTGCCCTCCCCCATCCTCCTCTCATGTGCCTTCCCTTGCCCTCCCCAGCCCTCCCCTCATGCTGCCTCCCCTTGCCCTCCCCTCATGCTGCTTTCCCTTGCCCTCCCCTCATGCTGCTTTCCCTTTCCCTCCCCTCATGCTGCCTTCCCTTGCCCTCCCCTCATGCTGCTTTCCTTTGCCTTCCTCTCAGACTGCCTTTCCTTGCCCTCCCCTCACACTGCCTTCCCTTGCCCTCCCCCATCCTCCCCTCATGTGGCTTCCCTTACCCTCCCCAGCCCTCCCCTCATGCAGCCTTCCCTTGCCCTCCCTTCATGCTGCTTTCCCTTGCCTTCTCTCATTCTGCCTTCCTTTGCCCTCCCCCACCCTCCCCTCATGCTGCCTTCCCTTGCCCTCCCCTCATGCTGCTTTCTCTTGCTCTCCCCTCATGCCGCCGTCCCTTTGTTCTCCCTTCAGGCTGCCTTTCCCTCCCCTCACACTTCTTTCGCTTCCCTTGATGCTGCCTTCCCTGACCCCACCCCTCGTCACTCCCCCACACCTCATTGTTCCCACTCCTTCATTGCTCCCCCACCCCTACTCAGTCTCGCTACCTCCTCACTCTTCCAACCCTCTCCCTCTCCCCCCTTTTTATCCCCTCCCCCCCTTTAGTATACCTGTCATGCAGGTGGAGGTTATCTCCAGACGGGGTTATCTCCGGCGTTTCTGGACAGTGGTGATCTCCGGACTGCCTTACCTTACCCGCCCCTAACACTGCCTTCCCTTGCCCTCCCCTCACGCTCCTTTCCCTTGCCCTCCTATCATGCCTTCACCTTCCCTCACACTTCTTTCCCCTCCCTTCACGCTGCCTTCCCTGACCCGACCCCTCCTCACTCCTACAACCCTCCGCGCTCCCCCCTCCTTCCTCGCTCCCCCCCCCCCTCGCTCCCCCACCCCTCCTCGGTCTCCCTACCTCCTCACTCCTCCACCCCTCTCTCTCTCCCCACTCTATTCCCCCTCCCCCTTCAGTATAACGGTCATCCGGATGGTGGTTATGTGTGGACGGACCCTCCTCTCACACTGCCTTACCTTGCCCTCACCTCATGCTGCCTTCATTTGACACTTCTGGAAAGTGATTATGCCCGAACAGTGGTTTATTTCCGCACATATCTGGATGGTGATTATCTCCACACGTATCCAGATGGTGGGTATCTCTGTATGTGCTTGGATGGTGGTCGTCTCCACATGTCTGGATGGTGGTTATCTCCATACATGTCTGAATGGTGGTTCTCTCCGGGCTTGCCCAGATGGTAATTATCTCCGCACGTATCCGGGCAGTGATGCTCTCTCCACGTGTCTGGACAGTGGTTATCTCCATACGTGTCTGGACGGTGTTATCTCTGGATGGTGGTTATCTCCACATGTATCCGGACTGTGGTTATCTCCACGTGTCTGGACAGTGATTATCTCCAGACATGTCCGGATGGTGGTTATCTCCAGACATGTCCGGATGGTGGTTATCTCCAGACATGTCCGGATGGTGGTTATGTCCGGACGGACCCTCTCCTCACACTGCTTTCCCTTGCCCTCTACTGCCCTCCCTTCATGCTGCCTTCTCTTGCCCTCCCCTCACCCCACCGTCCCTTTGCCATCCCCTCATGCTGCGTTCCCTTCCCCAACTCCTTCTCACTCCCCCACACCTCCTCGCTCCCCCTTCCTTCCTCACTCACCCCTCTTTTTATCCCCCCCCTCTTCATATACCTGTCATCCGGACGGTGGTTATCTCCGTACGTGTCCAGACGGTGGTTATCTCCGGATCTGTCCAGATGGTGGTTATGTCTGGATGGACCCTCCCCTCATGCTGCCTTCCCTTAATGTATCTGGATAGTGGTTATGCTCAGACAGTAGTTATCTCTGCATGCATCCGGATAGTGGTTTTCGCCACATCTATCCAGATGGTGGTCATCTCCGCATAGTGCTTATCTCCACATGTGTCTGGAAGGTGGTTATCTCCACACGTGTCTGGATGGTGGTTATCTCCACACGTGTCTGGATGGTGGTTATCTCCGTACGTGTCTGAATGGTGATAATCTCCGGATGTGTCTGAACAGTGGTTATCTCCGGATATGTCTGGACAGTGGTTATATCCAGACGTGTCTGGACAGTGGTTATGTCCGTACGGTACCTCCCCTCATGCTGCTTTCCCTTGCCCTCCCCTCATGCTGCCTTCCCTTGCCCTCTCCTCATGCTGCTTTCCTTTGCCTTCCTATCAGACTTCCTTTCCTTGCCCTCCCCCCATTCCTCCCCTCATGTGGCTTCCCTTGCCCTCCCCAGCCCTCCTCTCATGCAGCCTTCCCTTTCCCTCCCTTCATGCTGCTTTCCCTTGCCTTCTCTCATACTGCCTTCCTTTGCCCTCCCCCACCCTCCTCTCATGCTGCCTTCCCTTGCCTTCCCCTCATACTGCCTTCCCTTGCCCTCCCCTCTCACTACCTTCCCTTCCCCAACCCTTCCTCACTCCCCACCCTTCCTCGCTCCCCCCTCCTTCCTCACTCCCCAACCCTCCTCGGTCTCCCTCCCTCCTCTCTCTCCCCTGACCTGAAACTTCCTCCCCCTTCTTACTCCCCACCTCCCTGCTCCCCCCCCTCCTCTTAATATTCCCGTCAGCGAAGTGAGGGGTTATATTTGCTCGTATCTAATATTTAAATGTCTTTATAACCACTCACTGACATAAATATTTTTCCTGGTGGGTTAGACAGTTTGTTTCCCTAGTGATGTAACACAGTCACAATTCCAGGGCAAAAATCACAACACTGTCCGTAAACAAAAATATGTATACAGCAAAGTAACTCAATGCAACATCACTTGCTCAAGGGGGAAGGGGGGGGTTATGTGACCAATGATAATGGCTCCTCATGTGATTTTGCCTGAGTGAGATCATTCGCCAAGGGAGCGGGGCTTTCTTTGTTTTATCATGGTGCCATTAAAGTGTCTGTGTCGCTTTTTGTTGCTTACAGACTTTGTGCAGTCGTAAAACGTCGAAATATTCTTCTTCGCGGACAGTATATAGTGGTAGGGTGAAGCCATTAAACAATCATAAACAGGCACATATTCTTCATTTCATCATCTATGGAAAGCTTCTTAAATGCCTGTTGTACTGTTCTGTTCTGTACTCTAATGTACTGTGTTTATCCTGATGCGTTGATTAGCCATTTCCTTTCACATATGTATCAAGGGTACAAGATGGCCTCTCCGTAAAGAATTTAAAGTCGGCCAGGACCATGACTTTAATGTGATCTGATATCATTACCTCCGCCACCGAAGGTGAAGGAGCTTATGTTTTCACCGCCTTTTGGCTCTTTGGTACTTGCAAAATCAAAGATTTTTCAAGTATATTCGTCAGTCGATTTTGTTATCCTGTCTCTTTGTTTGTCTGTCTGTCTGTCTGTCTGTCTGTCTTTCTGTCTGTTTATCGCCCACAGGTCACAATTTTAAACCGATCTTCACGAAACTTCATCACATGGTAGAGTTTGTGATAAGGAAGAAGCCTATCGTTTTTGAGGTCAAAAGGTCAACATAAGCCCAATGTCAACAACTTGGTTTATTTCTAAAATTCTCAATTTTCATCCGATTGACTTGAAATTTGAAAAGTATTTATATTTCAGGGCACTGAATTCAACCAACCAATTACTTTTGAGGTCAACATCGACCAAAAGGTCAACATAGGCACAAGGTCAACAACTAAGGTGAGATTTCTAAAATCCTCAATTTTTATCTGATTGACTTGAAATTTGAAGACTGTTAATATTTCAGGTCACTGAATTCAACCACCAATTATTTTTGAGGTCAACATAGGCCAAAAGGTCAACAGGCCGGATTTCTAAAATTGTCAATTTTCATCCGATTCACTTGAAATTTTAAGAGGATTTGCGTATTTGGTCATTGAATTCAATCACCCATTATTTTTGAGGTCAAATTTCTTTTATGGATTTTACAAGTGTCGTACTCTGCATGACGTCTTTTTCTTGTTTGTTTGTTTGTGTGCAGGATGTGTCAAAAATCTGTGGACGAATTTGGTGGACATGGGTGTGTGATCGGGATGAATTGATTCCATTTTGGTGAAGATCTGAATCCAGATGCGGATACGAGAATGTTTTTAACTTTGAAAGTGATTCTTCACCATTGAGAGATGGGGCCAACAATGATATATAGCATGATATTTCAAAAATGTCTTCAGCCTGATATGTTCTGCTGGATCAGGCATTGTGTGGCAGAGATATGCGCTCTACCGAGTGCCCTTCTGGTTTTTATTGAGTTGGGTTGGAAGTGAAATTCTCCCCAATTTTTCCATTGCTCATTGCTAATCATTTTAAATCTTTTAAAAGTCACCACCTTAGTTGAAATTGAGTTTTGCAAGTCGCTGTTCAAGTTTTCTGTCATACCCAGCGGTTTGGCTGGTAGATTATGCTTCTGGTGTTACCTGAGTGAGTATGACGTTGCACCTCTGGTAGAATATGCATCTGGTGTTCACCAGCAGAAACCACATCTGATTCTTGCTTGACTGTAAGTTATTTCATTTAGTAAACTCTGATTTATTGATTATAGATGCATCTTATACCACATATGGGCACCAATTCCGAGATAATATCTGGAAAAAAACCCCAACAATTCTCCAACATTTATGTTGAGGTTCTTGACCTCTAAGATATTATCCCACCAGGTTATAGCATGTAGTAAAAATGGTATTACCTAAGTGAACATTTGAAGATGCTGTGTCCACAAAGTTGTCCTGCAAAACAGGACTCGACATAGATATATCTTCACTCTTCATCAGGTTACTGAAAGATTCTGTATGAAAATAAAAGAAGGGGGAAAAATAAAAAAGAGGCAAAAGGAAAAACAAAATGCAAATTTGTTTTTTTGGAATGAGATGCAAGACTGACAGAAGTGTATTTTCTTCTTTCAGCCTGTTTCATTACACTTCCACCAATTCCTTTTTTGGTGGGGGAGGGGAGGGGGGCGATGGGTGGTACTTGGCATACTCATCACCCCTTCCAAGTGCGGGTTGGCGAGAAAGTTCTGGCTGCCAGTGATAACTCACCGACTCTTCATTAAAAGATACCGTGGGGTATACCAAAAGATACCATCCACCAACTAATGCCAACAGAAGTGATACCCAGCTCAACGTCCATCCGAGGGACGGCGGACTTTGTGATGCAACCTCCTGCCTCTGAAGTCCTGATCTGATGGTTTGTAATTGGGCCGAGAATCACACCCAGACTGGGCAGCTCATAAGCAAGTGAGTCACCACTGTAACATCCTGTCCATAAGAGTACAGTACAACACAAAATAGATGCGAGGAGTTGTGTATTCTTCACTGTTATGGGAAGGAGGCTTTGTAGTCCACATTTTACAGAAAATTGACTTTTTTTAGAGATATCGATGGCATTGTGACCACATTTCACTTTGTTTAATGTATATACCCCTAAGTCCACCCACTTCCTCTTCCAAATCGTTGCATGAAAATGAGTGAAGAGGTAGTTACCATGACAGTAGAAAGACTCAGAATGCCTGTGAAACGCTTCATTTCTTTGATTTGTTTCCGTTGATTCTGTAAGCAAAGTGAAAATGTTTCATTTCATGGTATAAATTTATTTGACCAAACAACAGAGACATGACAATAAACAATCATTTGGTTGGAAGAATGCACCTATGTGGATCAAAAAAGGAGAACAGGAAAGTGTGACGGGTAGTGGTAAAATTAAGTAAAGGAAGGAAAGTTTTGGGATTTAGGGAGGATGGGAAAGAAAGAGGAGAAGAGCTCGAGAGATCAGAGTAAAGAGAAGAAAGGGAAGAGGGATTTGTAGGTTCGGCCATTATTTATGCTGAAAGTATATGAAGAATACCCTGAAGTGCGACAAAAAAATAGTTTTATGTCATAAATTAGAAGTCATAACAAGATTGTGATTACATTTAGTTGTTTATTTTGAAATTGGTTGCTCATCCTTCATGGTGTGAGAGTTAAATAAAATAAAAGTGGGAGGCGCTGAAATAATTTCTGACATCTTACAAAAAAAATTCATACTCACTCACATCATTAAAAAAAAGGAAATTTCTTTGGTAATTGACCATTCATATCAAATAGGCCGGGGGGCAGTGGGACCTACCTTGCACCCCCCCCTCGCCCCCCTGCGACAATTTTTCACTGATACCACAGTGTTCATATATATCCCAAGTATCAGAAAAAAGATTTCCCAGAAAAATAACTCATTTGCACTACGCTTTATTCAGCTGTTTCCATGGCAACCAATTAAAAATAGACAAATCTCACAAAGATCGGCAAAATGTCAATATCTCTGTCAAATATAAACATAAAATCACAAAATTGGTGTCACATTAAAACTTATACATTTACGTATTAACATATATTTTGTTTATGCTAATTAGCTCATTTGCATATGAATTTAATTTGACTTAAAGACAATAATTCCCACAAAAATGCAAGAATTTCCATTTTCTTTCCTTGTAATTACCACACATGTCAGTTTTTTTGTCAAAAAAAAAACATTACTTCAGTATTGTCAGATACAAGCCAGGTTGGCAAAAAAATTTTAAATTTTTTTAAATTTTTTAAAGTAGGCTAATTAGCATAAAATACAAAGCACAATGAATCGTTCGAAAATCATGCGAAATCAGATTAATCAATAGAATTAATTACCTTGACCTGATAAAATACATAACTTCGACTTATGATGTCTGTTGGTGTTTAAGGGAAACATAACTATTTTCTGTTTGAGTAAAAGTAGTGGAAATAATTTTAAATGCATTGATATGCCAATTAGGATCCGCCATTATGGAAATTCTAATTTTCGTAAATATCTCAACTTCTGGTACATGGAAATTTGTAAATGAGGAATCTACACATATGTTTGGAGGGTCAAGGAATAAGGTGAACATATTTCCTTTGTTGTCAGAGATGTAGAATAATGTTTGGATAGCTTAATTACATGCAAAAATGGAAACAGCTTAATAAAGCAGAGTGCAAATGAGTTATTCTTCTGGGCACATCTTTTTTTCTGATACTTGGGATATATATGAACACTGTGGTATCGGTGAAAAATTGTCGCGGGGGGTGCAAGGTAGGTCCCACTGGCCCCCGGCCTAAAATCTATACTGTAAAACACCGTATTCGAAACTGTCATTCCTTAGTTTTGATTGAATTTATCGTTTGTCATTTGTATTGCTAGTCCATAGGCATACCAATACAAGCCTCGGCTTCTGAATTTGCCTCCATATTTGCCTCTATATGTGTTATTCTGATTGTATCCTTCTGAGTGTCCTTGCTGTTATTTCTGACTATTCTATCTTTGTCGATACTATAAAATAGACTATGCCTCTCCAGGGGAGAGTAAAGATGGGACAGATTTGGAGAGGGGAGGTTGAAGCTTTGGGTCGGGGGGGGGGAGTTGTCAGAATCGCAAGTTCACTATGAATTTACTCACAATAAATAATATAGTGTGTGTGTGTGTGTGTGTGTGTGTGTGTGTGTCACTGTGTTGGGAGGTGGGGGGGTGATGCAATCACCTTACAGGTAATGTGCAAGTCAACCCAAACACAACAGAGCACTCTCATGGCATCAGAATAAATAATAAATAAAACTGCTGTAATTGATGGATTTTAAGAAAAAAAGTAGAGATACACTCATTTGTGGGACGATGTGCAAGATTATTCATACTGAATACTGTAGTCAAAAACAAATCATTTTCAGGAGTGATTTTCAGGTTGCTCAGTGGAAGAGACACTGATAGAAAAATAGCAAACGAGAACGACAACCTTCGATGTCACAAAATCGCCAGATATGCCTCCACCCACATTGTTACATTATACATACTTGTACCAAATTTGATTTAAATCCCTGAACCCAGATTTAAAATACAAAATAATTCTGGTTGCCAGACCACGCATCCAATCAGGTTGAAATTTACATCATATATTCCACATGTCTACTCAATCATAACTGTGATGTTTCACATAAATTGATGATGCAGTTCAAGCGAAAGATTTTTTTAAAATAATTTTGTTCAAACCAATATGGCTGCCAGACCATGTGACCTATTATTTATTCATGAACACGCTGATATCCCCAAGGCTTGGGGAACATGTAAGTGAAGTTTCCCCTCGATCTGTCAAGCCGTTCTGCAGAAGATTTTAAAACGTTTATTCTTCATAAAAATCATAGCTGCCAAACCATGTGACCTATGACATCATAGGTGGAGAGCTTTTGGCTTCTCGTGGATAGGCAATCATACTTGGAAAGCTTTGCCTCGATTTGTTCAGCCATTACGGAGAAGATTTTTTGAAGGTTTTATGTTAAAAACATCATAGCTGCCAAACCACGTGATCGATGACGTCATCAATTGTTTTGCCAATTACAATTTAGCCATAGATGACCCTCAAGATTTTTCATACTGAACGGATAAAGCATTAGACATATGAAATTATGACGTCATAAGGAAGTCACATATTACATCATCAAAAAAGTTACCCTTCTTTCCCACGGGGAGTACTTCACATATGCGAAGTTTCAAATTTTTTTCATGGAGCGGTTTCGGTGATAGAGGTCCAAAGTTTTTCCTTTTTTCCAACATGGCTGTCACACCACATGAACTATGACCTCATAGTTATCACAGAAACATTCCACATGAGTAGTCGCATCAATGGTGAAACTTTAGTGAAATTTCTATGGTGAAAAAAATACAACATGTCTCCCCGCTTTGATAGCACACCGCTTTGATCGGACACCTGACCCACGACTTTCTCTTTATCAAATCACATTCAGAATGGGTGGCTGATTACATCTTTGGAGTTTCATGTTGATCGGATAAGGCTTTTTGTCCAACATGGCTGCGAGACCATGTGACCAATGATGTTGAAATATTCAACTAATATTACCCATGCCAAGTCGATTGTATTAAAAAAAAATTGTTTCTCTGAAACCGTTTAACCCATCAATACGAGACTTTGCAGTTATGATCCACTGCCTTGATGCATGCATTTGACTTAAAATGACATCATTACTCATGTGGTGTGGTTTCAAGCAAAATATTTTTTAAAATTGTATTTTGGAAACTGCGACAGCAATAGATGCGAAACTTTGCATTTGTAATTTACTGCCATTGCTCCATGTGATGTAACATGTTTCATATTGATCTGTTAAGCGTTTTTGAAAAAAAAGGCTTTTTAATCTTTGCTTTTCAAATTAATATGGCTGCCAAACCATATGACCAATGGAATTGAAAATTTGGAATTTGCCCAAAATTTGGTACAGGATCACAAATGTGAAGTTTCGTTTTGATTGGATAAGGTTCATTTTTCTATCCAATATAGCTGCCACACCATGTGACCTATGGTGCCATCATTTCCACACTGTGTGCAGGTGTATGGTTTAATGACACTTGGTAAATTTCGCTTCGATCGGATAAGCGGTTCCAGAGAAAACATTATTTAATATTTTTCTTCAATCCAATATGGCTGCCAAGCAACATGACAACAATTATTCTTTATCTTCCTAATATCCACAAGTCATGGGGAACGTGTCTGTGAAGTTTCCCCTCAATATGTCCAGCTGTTCTGGAGAAGATTTCTGAAGTTTTGAGAGTAAATCCAAGATGGCTGCCAGACCATGTGACCTACAATGTCATCGTTATCAAACTTTATTCAACATGGAGAGTCGATCGTTTTTTGTGCAGTTTCACTTCGATCTGTAAAGTGGTTCTGGAGAAGAAGATTTATTTCCTTTTTTTTAATATGGCTGCCAAACCACATGACAGATGATGTCAATAATTTTTTCTGAGTTGAAATATTTCCCTCGATGAATCTCACAAATTTTCATACTGATCGAATGCAGCGTTCCACTTGTCGAATTTTGACCGGGATAACACTTCACCAAATATGTCATAGTCAAATCGCTCTTATTCCCCATGCAGAGCAGTTGCCAAGTGTCAAGTTTCATTTTTTTCCATATTGCAGTCTAGGAGATACAGAGGTCCAAAATTTTGATGTTTTTCCAACATGGCTGCCACCCCATGTGACGTATGACGTCTTCATTATCATTAAAAATTTTACATGATGAGTGGCTTCAATGGTCAAATTTTTTTGTCAATCAGATAAGCGGTTGTAGAGAAAACAGAGAAAATTTGCATGTATGTACAGACGGACGGACGGCCAACCGGGAAACATAATGCCACCGGCGAGATCATCACCGGAGGCATAAAATACCTTTATGCAGCAGCTGTAGGTGTTCCCATAGGATCTCTCCAGCAACAGGAGGAAAGATTTCCATAAAACAGAACCGCCCTAAAGCAAGCAATTCCTCCCCTGATCTCACAAGGCCCTTTTTTCCATACTCTCCAAAGCATAGATGTGAGCTCTGCTCCATTTCATTCAAAATGCAGGACAAGCTAAACTCATTTGCTGCCCAATACAACCACAGAGAAACATGTTCGGGAGCCCAGGAGACAGGATCTAAGGAAGAGAATGGAAAATAGGAAATTGTGTTGATACACAACTTACATTCTGTAAAACCAATTGTTAACTGCTTCGGTTGATTTGTAACTTGATTCCATATTGGAGACTTCCAATAATGCAGTTATGTTTTGTTTCAAAGGACTCCTTAATATATTTAAACACAAACACACATAACCAGTAAAGTAACAAGTACCCCTGTCACTATAGTGTCTTTAAGATAAAATAAAAAATTCATTAAAAGACTAAAATTGACCGATCACAAGAAGTCATGCCAAAACAACCCCAGTTGCCTTGATCAAAGCATCAGCAGAAACAGAAATAAGCTTTTTTTAATCTCGACTTTCCAAAAAACTCAAAAAAGCTAAAACCCTTTATTCGTTTTTGTTTTTTTTAAACAAAAACTTTCCTACACTATTTGTTATCTTATATAAACAAACTAGTATGGATCGGCTCGCGAAGCTCACCTCTCCACACATCGTTACAGAGATTGACGTCACAGATTTGCTGGGTTGTCATGATTTACACCAGTCATAATTACAGACATTTCTTTTGTCCAAATTTATTTGTAATATTGGTGATATTATATTTATTGTAATTTATTTGTAATATAAAAAGGTCCAAGTGGTCTGAAGCTCTTCATGGTGAAGGGTCAAAGCTGTCTAATCTGCCTTAATGGTGTAAGGGGTCTAAATGGACTTGAATGGTGGTAAAAAGGTTATAAAAGGTCTAAACTCTAAACGGTGAAGGGATCTAAAGGTGTCAAGTGCCTAAAGAGTCTGAAAGGGAAAAGGGGCTTAATGGCTCTTCATGGATTTTTGGGGGTATTTTGGGTCTTTTTGGGGTTTTTAGGGGTCTTCAACAGTCGAGGGGGTCTCAGCAGTCTAAAGCGTCAAAAGGTACCATCCAATAGTACGTAATTAATAGACCTATGTGTTGTCTGAAACCAACCTTCAAGCAGTACGTAATTAATAGGCATATAGTCACACGGTTTCATGGACGGCTTCACGGATGGCTTCACGGACGGCTTCACGGCTGCACGGACGGCTTCACAGATAAACCGTATACAATGTAGATGATGAGGTCATAAACCAGAAATGCACTAATTTTGGCAGAGGCAGATGTTTGAAATTCTGATGTTTTCTAAGTAGTTTCATTGGATTGAATAACCGACTGAACTGGGTTTGGAAGAGCAATACAAAGCAATGTCTGAACTCACCAGATGGTATGCTGTAATCTTTCATCTCTTGATAGAATCCAGAAAAGGTTTGGCGGAGTGCGAAGGAGAGGACGCGGGAACTTCCAGGCGTGAGCAGAGGCAGATCTGGATGGAGTAAAATGTGTGAGACAGCAGCGAAATTAGTTCAGTGATCTTGGTGAAATGAATTTTGTCGAACTGTATTTTCGAACAAGTCACTCAAAGAGATTATTGGGGTCACATGGAACAAAATGTATGGTTTTCTTCAGGTCCAAAACAATTTAGAATGTCAGAAGCATATGTGCAATACCTCTGCAACAAGTTGCTACATCTGCAAAATACATTATATGATCACAATGAGAAAAACTCTTTTCAGTGATGAAGTAAGGAATCACAATATCATGGCAGGAAAGCCGAGAGGTACGCATACTCTCTCTGTGTAGCCTGGATTCAAATCTGGACCCAGCTCTAAACTGTCATCCCAGTGTTTCACAGGCAGAGTGATTCATCAATGTTTGTGTCATCTTTTGAATGAAGGCTAAACTGAATGTCACATCTCCTGGAATCCCTCAACCCCTCACCCTCTCAACCCTTCCTCACCCTCTCAACCCTTCCTCACCCTTCCACCTCTCTCTCTCTCTCTCTCTCTCTATCTCTATCTCTATCTCTATCTCTATCTCTATCTCTATCTCTATCTCTATCTCTATCTCTATCTCTATCTCTATCTCTATCTCTAATCTCCATCTCCAATCTCCAATCTCCAATCTCCAATCTCCAATCTCCAATCTCCAATCTCCAATCTCCAATCTCCAATCTCCACTCTCCACTCTCCACGGACATTTGCGTCTCCTGTCCTGAAACTATCCTTTCTTCATTCTGAAAAGTCTTTCAAAGGAATTTTCCTTCCATTGATTTCAAACTTCACAACAACAATCATTCTGGAGAAGTTTATTACCTTCGATTATTGTTGGCACTTCCTGCAGCCTCATTTCTTGAGGAAGGGGTGCAGGTCGCCACTGAAAACAAAAAAAGAGGCATTTAATGAATTAATTTTTATTTTATTTGAAATGCTCCATTACATTATACTTTGAAGAAGCTACCACTTGGAATGAATTTGTTTATCCTAAATCCTGATCTCTCTTTCAAAATACAAAGCAAAGTGAAAATTGTCATCCACAGAAATTATGTACTTGGAAATGTTGATCAAATAATCACTACAAAAGATTTTTTTAGTTATTATTATCATTTCAAAAAATCTGCAGTGCCTGCCAACAACAGGAGAATCCATCTAATTTGAACCTATTCAATATTGAATCATATCAATGATTTAAATATGCAAATTATTTGAACCATATGAAATTGTGGTCCCTAAAGGACAGCACATTTGAAAGCTTGTTAAAAAAAAAAGCTGGATATTAGGAGAACCTCGAAAAGGTGCAAAAGCAACAAGAACAAATGTCAAATCGGATCTAGCCAGAGAGCTTCCTTTTATTATTTGGATGACAGCCATCAAAAAAATGGCCAAAAACTTTGGCTGGAACTCGAAATTTTAATAACAACTTAGTATTCGGTATTAGTGGGCATTTTGGGCTAACAGCATGCCCTAGAGGTATGCACACATAAGCTGTCTAGCCTGGGTTTGAATCCTGACCCACCTATAAACATCCCGGTGTTTCACAGGCAGGGTGATCCTCAATGTGTGTGTCATCCCTCGGATGGATGCAAAACTGGGTGTCCCATCTGCCGGCATTCGTTGGTGGACGTTAAAGACCCCACGGTTTACTTCGTGAAGAGTAGGTGAGCTATCGCTGGCATCAGGACCAAATTACAAATTCCTGTCCTAACCAACAGAGGGCACTACATCAGCGGTACAGCCGTGCCCTTGGCCAATGGTGCTGTCCTGCAGCCTTGTGCTGCACACAAATTAACGATTGGGCATTTTGCAGAACAATGGATGAATGAACAAACTAACTTGT
The DNA here is from genome assembly GCF_056783735.1 of Eptatretus burgeri. Classification (NCBI taxonomy): domain Eukaryota; kingdom Metazoa; phylum Chordata; class Myxini; order Myxiniformes; family Myxinidae; genus Eptatretus; species Eptatretus burgeri. The sequence goes on along the minus strand of NC_140966.1, from coordinate 99,697,921 downwards.
CAACATCTTTTGGGCTCCATGCAACAGAGTGCGAGGGCAATGATGAAAGTTTTCCAATTGGATTTTAGTTGCAGATTCTGAAGTGATCTTGGCATTATTTATCCATTAATTAATCCATCCATACAAATAAGCATGTGTGTTTGTCAGTGTGTGTCTCTTCCATAACTCCAAAACGATAAAACCGAGCAGCCTGAAACTTTGCATGCATACTAAGGGAACACCAAGGAAGTGCACGAGTGAAAATTGGGTGTTTAGATCAATTAAAACACCCCTTTTGGAGATAATTAACGGCCTTATTTAATTACAGCCTTTATCACACGCATCCTAGGCCCCCTCGTTTGATGGGGACTTAAGGCGTATCCTGGGCTATCTCGCTGGGGTCTGAAACCGCCATGTTTTTTGGCCTGCTCAACCATGCCTTGACTTGGAACAGGCCGCAACAATTTCTTAACGATAAAGTTTTTTTTGTCCTCTTTCCTCACTCATATTATCTAATTCCTGATCATCACACATACGAATCACTGGATACATTGCAATGCTTATAAATGCCCGGAGACACCAACGTTTGTGTCTTTATTTCATTTCTGCACATGCCATAACCTCGATAATTTCTTCAACAAAGCCAAATTACAAAATTTAAGCTCCAGAATTGAAGTTAGCAGCAGTTCCGACTCCTAAACAAAGGGGGCAATACCATGGGTGCTCACCTGGTAGCGACTGCATGAGATTACCAGGCAACCACTGGTAGGTATGGATGACCAACAAAATTTGTAATGGACAAGAAAGTAAATAACTGGGTTTTTTATGCCGTGAACAAACAAACTTTAGTAAATCATGGGTGATAAAGGTTCTGGTCAAGTTTCATCAAAATGGTGTATGTGGTTTCAGAGAAGAAAGCAAATACATATTTGGGAGGGCAACCATCCCCCCTCTCCCTTTCCCCATATAACCCCTTTGACCCCAATTTTTTAATGTTGTGAACAAACATTTGTACATCAGGGGTGAGAAAGGTTGTGGTCAACTTTCATAAGAATTGCATGTGTAGTTTCTGAGAAGAAAGGAAATACCTATTTTGGGGGACAACCCCCAGAGATACCCTTCGGGCCCGAATTTTTTTTTTTTAATGCCATGAACAAACTTTGGTACATACACGGTGATGAACATTGTGGATCATTGCTTGCCAAGCATGATGCATCATTGCTTGCCAAGCCATCGTTCCTTATCAATCATTTCATTGGAGTGCTTCCTTGAGTGCTTAAGCCACTTGTCGAATGCTCTGCAATATTTGCACTGTCACTGAATACTTTATATCGATCAACTTGAGCAAAGTACAAGGGCCACTCGCTGCACTGGCCACGTGTTGCTCTGTGGTGCAACAGGCTGTACCTGGCTCAGTGAAAATGTGACATATTATTTTCCACCATGTTTCCCCTTTTTGTACGATCTGCCATTACATGACCCATCTCTTTGGCATCAATAAATATAAGTAAATCTTAAACGCTTCATTTGTGAAAGTTTCTTCGACCGTTTCGTGGAGTGCTTGGTGATGCCACTTGGCATGCATTCTTCTCACTTCAATGGCGATACCATGGTTCGATACCGGAGGTAGGAAGGGAAAATGTATTACGTGATCACAATGAGTAAAAAATGTTTTCAGTTGTTATGAAGTTATGAATTGCCACATCACGGCAGGAAAATTGAGAGGTATGCGTGCATGCTCGAAGCTGTATAGCCTGGGTTTGAATCCCGACCCAGCTATAAACTGTCATCCTGGTGTTTCACAGGCAGGGTGATTGATCAATGTTTGTGCCGTGAAACTGGACATCATATCTGCCAGAATCCTCCCCTCCATTCCTATCTCTCTCTCTCTCTCTCTCTCTCTCTCTCTCTCTCTCTCTCTCTCTCTCTCTCTCTCTCTCTCTCTCTCTCTCTCTCTCTCTCTCTCTCTCCCTCTCTCTCTCCCTCTCTCCCTCTCTCCCTCTCTCCCTCTCTCCCTCTCTCCCTCTCTCCCTCTCTCCCTCTCTCCCTCTCTCCCTCTCTCCCTCTCTCCCTCTCTCCCTCTCTCCCTCTCTCCCTCTCTCCCTCTCTCCCTCTCTCCCTCTCTCCCTCTCTCTCCCTCTCTCCCTCTCTCCCTCTCTCCCTCTCTCCCTCTCTCCCTCTCTCTCCCTCTCTCCCTCTCTCCCTCTCTCCCTCTCTCCCTCTCTCCCTCTCTCCCTCTCTCCCTCTCTCCCTCTCTCCCTCTCTCTCCCTCTCTCTCCCTCTCTCCCTCTCTCCCTCTCTCCCTCTCTCCCTCTCTCCCTCTCTCCCTCTCTCCCTCTCTCCCTCTCTCCCTCTCTCCCTCTCTCCCTCTCTCCCTCTCTCCCTCTCTCCCTCTCTCCCTCTCTCCCTCTCTCCCTCCCTACACCCCTCACTCACCCCCCCTCCTCTCTCTGTCTCCAAACATATCTGGACGGTGGTTATGCCCGGATGGTGGTGATCTCTGTACATATCCAAACAGTGGTTATGTCTGGATGGACCCTCCCCTCACAATGACTTCCCTTGCCTTCCCCTCACACTGCCTTCCCTTTCCCTCCCCTCATGCTACCTTCCCTTTCCCTCCCCTCACACTGCCTTCCCTTTCCCTCCCCTCACGCTGCCTTCCCTTTCCCTCCCCTCATGCTGCCTTCCCTCACCCTCCCCTCATGCTGCCTTCCCTTGCCCTCCCCTCATGCTGCCTTCCCTTGCCCTCTCCTCACGCAGCCTTCCCTTGCCCTCCCCTCATGCTGCCTTCCCTTCCCACACCCCTCCTCACTCCCCCATACTCTGTCACTTCCCCACTCCTCCTCACTCGCCCCTCCCCTCTCACTGCCCTGCCACTCCTCGCTTCCCCATCCTTCCTTGCTTCCCCATCCCTCCTCAGTCTCACTCCCTCCCCTCACCCTACCCCCTCTCTCCCTCCTCTGTTCTTCTTCTCCTCTTTACTCCCCCCCCCCAACTTAATATATCCCCGTCAGTGAAGCGAGGAGTTGTATTTGCTAGTGCAGTTTAAAATGCCATCTGAATACGCCATAGCCTGAAGGTATGTAGTGGGTTTGAAATGCTCCTGTGCTTTAAACCTCTAATCTAAGGAGATCATCAAATTAATCATATGTCTTCATATCCAGTGAGCAAAGCATAATTAATTTTTGCAATGTGTTAAATGAGACCATTATAATAAAATATAAAAAGGTGCATACAAAAGGATATGTGGGAGAAGTGATAATGAAGGAAGTTTTTGAGGATAAGGAAGAAACAGGAGGAGCTTGGAATGAAACAGGAGTAAAGGCAAGAAATGAAAGCAAGATGAATGGAACCTCAGGGATCAAGATCAAAAATTGTGCAATTTTTCCATGTAGATGGCACTTGGATTTTCAACAGATGGAATGACTTTGAACACCTGTGACTATATCTGTAGTAATGTGACCTCCATTTATTTGCAGGTGTCGACCCTTTCAGGGAGCATTTTGGAAACTTACAACATATTTACAGGTCCATAACAATGAGTATATCAATAATTGTGTCCTTAGAGGGTGAATTGGAAATCAACACAGGTAGGAATTCCCTGCATATACTGTATATCTGCATCAGTTTAATTCAAAACTGCATGGAAAAAGAGGAGGCAGAAGTCAGAAGTGTTCAAAGTCACCAATTCTGGTCGTTAGAATAAAATAAAAAACACAAACCTTTTGAGTGAATTTTGGAAAGTCATAGTTCCTGAAGTTTACTTCCTCCATCTTCTTTCACTAAAAAAAAAATACATAAATACATATTAAACTTTTCTCAAAAAAAATATTGCGAGAATAGATCAGACAACCACAACTAGTGAGAATTTTCATACTCTGGATCAAATTTGAAACCTTTGTTCATAAGATCACCAATACTACATTCTTTAGGATAACATTTGAGGTCGTGCAATGTTCTTACGCAATCAGAGGCGTTAGAAAAAACTTTTTTCCAGGTGTAAGAGCCTTGAAAATAAATAAAGTACATCAATAATTATATCACTTCCAAATAAGATGATTACGAATTAATCATTTAATTCTAATTTCTGTGTTTACAAAATATAAGAAAATCTCTTGTTCGACAACCAAACAGAACAACTCTTCAAGGGAAGCAGACATTTTCAGCATCAGTCTTGCACAAATGTTTCTCCTTTGAAGTTGGAATACAATGGAATAACAAGTTTTATGAATATACATATACAGGGTGGCCTGAAAGTCACTTTACCCCTTCCCAGTGAAGTGTTGTTCTTGAACTCTTTTAATATACAGGTTTTATTGTACAGTACTTACGATAATTAATTTGTCATTGTATCTGTATGTGCTCCATCATTCTTCTGAGTCAGTGTTTCCGCATACCATAGCGGGCGAGGGGGCGAGGGCAGAGGGGAAGCGGCGGAAGGAAGTGCAAGAAATTTATCAGGGGTAAAGTATATATATATATATATATATATATATATATATATATATATATATATATATATATATATATATACATACATATATAGTGTTACGGCTGTGGAAATTCGCAATACACCATAAAGGGTCCCTAGATCAGTTATGATGCTAAGTTTATTTGCAGATAGTTACC
>NC_140966.1:99613313-99683313 GCF_056783735.1 Eptatretus burgeri | reverse complement strand
TTGGTCCAAAATAAAGATAGTAAAAGAAAAACGGCTATCCTGAAGAGTCGCAGCACGCATAAATGACATGTATTCCCACTAGACAACGGGTTTGGGCCTAACGACACATATACTTACGGAGATATCTCACCTAAGGGACCTGAATGGTGGTTTGCGAATTTGGTAACCACAACAATATATATATATATATATATATATATATATATATATATATATATATATATATATATATATATATATATATATATATATATATATATATATATATATATATATATATATATATACATACATTTTTTTTTCTCCGTACTGTCCGGGCAGTGTTTGTCTCCAGACATCTCCGGGCGGTGTCTCTGGGTGGTGTTTATCATATGACAGGTGGAAAATGGATTTCAGACATTATTTTGTGTCCATGTTCACTGTTATTTTCTGCAAAATCATTTTGATGAAACGGTATGAATCGAAATTAATGCTCCACCTCACATCTGCCTTCCTTTCCCACACCCCTCCTCACTCCCCTCCCTCCTCTCTTTTTTTCCCCTCCGCCTCCTCACTCTCCCTCCTCTCTCTCTCTCCCCCACCCCTCTTTTTCTTTCCCCCCTTTTTTCTCCACCCCACCCTTTAGTATTCCCGTCAGCGAAGCGACAGGTGGTATTTGCTACTGTATCTATATTTACACAATCTGGTCTCGTCCTATGGATTAAAACCCAGCTCACCGAGACACAAAGTTTTTTTAAATGGTGTTTCTGATGTTATTACCTCCACCACCGAAGGTGAAGGAGGTTATGTATTCTCCCCTCTCTGTCTGTTTGATTGTTTGTGTGTTTGTTTGCAACTTTTTGAGATATCCTGCACACAGACAGACAGACAGACGGATTCGGATGAAACTTGGTGGACAGGTTGGGTGTGTGACAAGGACGAATTGGTTCGATTTTGGTGAAGATCCGAATCTGGATCTGGATACGAGAATTATTTAATTCATAAAGCGATGCTTCACCATTGAGAGATAGGGCCAAAAACGATATAGTCCCGTATAGCATGGTATTTCAAAAATGTATTGGGCCCAATATGTTCTCGTGGATCAGGCATTACAGGGTGGAGGTATGCGCTCTACCGAGTGCCCTTCAAGTTCTGGTATGTTATATTAGTAACAAAGTTTTCTTTACTTATAAGACTCGGCTATAACATCTGTACATTGTGATATCTGATTCCCAACGAAGCCATCCATTAGATTTCAAACTTCATATATACGCTCTCAGAGGCACAATGTTTGAAAACCACGCACAAAGGAAAAAGTCAATGTCTAAAGACTTGGGTTGTGGCGTGTCTATACGATGTTGATGGGCAGATGTCCATTCCTGCTTGGGGTACATTCAATGAAGCAATCAGTCCTGTCAATCCTCCAATGACCACGGGAGGCATGTTACCTATTCTTCAGGCCACTTCTGGTGATTATGACATACTTATGACTGTGATCAATTAATTTACCGATGTTTCAAAAGCCATTGGTCAGAAGAACACCATAATTACAGCAGACCTGCTGCTGTACAGCAAAATGAAGAAGCTAATTTGGCCTGACCCTGAGACGAGCATGTCGTTGTTATCATGGGTGGACTACATGTGTGCATGAACTTTCTGAAAGCTATTAGCCAGCGTGTGGAAAACGCTGGTCTGGATGATCATTGGGCAGAATGAGGTGTGTTTGCATCCGACACCAAAGAGACAACTAGAAAAGTTCATAGAACACATCACCCCATGCTGTGTTGAGAAACAAGGACATGGGAGGGGTCTACGGGCGGTAAAATTGATTGTTCGTGATGACCTAAAATGTCGTAATATTTTCTCTAAGTACTGCAAGATTGAATGGTTTGGAAAGTGCTAAAAATCGATAGGTGTTCGAAACTATATTATCCATTTGAAATAAAATAAAGATTTTAAAGATCGTAGAGAAAAAAAATTCCCAGATGTTTGCCGCTTTCTGTCTTGTACACCATCTTATTTAGCATGTTACATTAGTTATTCATGCCTGTTGTTTGTGTCCTTTATGACGGCCTTAAAAACCATGACAGTTTCCTGTTTGGAATTATTATTAAATTTGGTCTGACTGTCAAGCAGCCAGTCTAAAAAAATTTATCTCACTCCTCTCTGCGAATGCGTGAACTCGGAGCCAGAGCACTGTTAAACGGCAGGTTCTTTTTCGGATTCATGTTCTGGTTCACGTTCAAAATATAACCTACAATTCAAATCAAATTGTTCCTCGATCATAAACTGGCGTTTGTAGACAGGACAGGCAGACAGGCAGACAGACAGAAGTGAACCAATTGCTTTACCCCACTTTTCACTTCGCGTGCATAGGGTAATGATGGAATGCAAGCCTACTATTATGTGGTTCAGGCACATGAGCTTATGTATGAAGCCCTGTGGCATATCAACTGGCCGATGTTCGAATCGTGATTGGTTTCCCGTGATCGTACACTTGATGTTGATCTAAACAATTTAGTTCAATCTGTGACTGTGACTCGCTTCTGTCGAAGAGAGATGAAGCAAATCAATGTGAAATCTGCTGTGCGGTGAGTCAGCTTGCAAATGTTCTGGGCAACGATAAAGTGCAAGGTCTCATAAAGGAATTTGATGAACACCACCGTAAAAACTCGAACATTGTTCTGTGGACAATGTACATGACAATGGTGGAGAGTATGTTGGATTTTTATCAGGGCTGAGAGGGATGGCAACTGCGAACTGCATTTTCAGTTATTTGCTGCAATGCTGCCTTGGCTACGACCACACAAATTATGCCAGATAAGGTCCCGTATACCGAGCTGATATGAAGGATCTTGAGGTGACGGCACCAGAGGTTTCTGCTAAATTCATTGCTGGGAACTTTGTTGTGAAGAGAAGTCTAAGGCACTTCAACCAAGTTTCTGCTAATATGGATATAGAATGGCTGAACAAGACATGCAAGATGTGGAATGAAATCATAGGCGTAACGAAAATGACCAGACTTTTAGCTGATTCTGCATCACATGGTCAGAAAGATCTAAGATCTCACAGGACACGACGTGTCTCTTCAACTTGGAAGATGACAACCAGATCACTTTTGCTCGCTCCGATGGTCTTGTGATGATGCCAAGAAACCCCTCAGCAGCTCAAGGCATTAGATGTGTACAGATTGGCTATAGCAGTTGCTGCTGTCATGAACATTGACAAATATCAGAAGACATATTGATACCCTTGGTCTCATTGGCAATGGAAGATACTGCAACACCTGAAATATCCTGTGATCTGCAGACAGCTGAGGACAGTGGAAGGAAAGAAGTAATGAAGTTCACGGATGAGTGGCTAATGAAGGAAACTACTAAGTTCCATGAAATGCTGATGAAGCACACTTCAAAAACATTCGCTGATCTTTTTAAAGCAGCCGTTTCCTCGAAAAACAATCAAGGACAGGAAACTATAAAAGCCAACAAACTATATTTTAAACGACTGCTAAATGCTGTGAATGATGGTCAAACAAAAGAGATGCTTGATGTCCAAAAACATGAATTATCTCCGGTTCCGAAGTGCAAACGTTGCATGAATATACTCCAAAATCGGACCTGGCCTCAACATCCTGACAACTAAGCAAATCATTCCAACAGAAATTCCAAATTCTAAATTGAAGACGCGTGTCATTATCGATGGCCATTCCCTCATCCAAACTCTTGAAAAACCTCGTGACTGTCAGACATTTGGTGGTTTCAGCAATGTATACTGAAACGCAAAAGAAACTTACCACTTGTTTGAAATGTAATAAAATTATAACAGTTCAAAATAAAACAAACCAACAATTGCTAATTGAAACATTGGAATTTTATTGATGACATGTCAAGTTTTTGACCAAGATACAGCATCTCATCAGTTTGTTCGACAGTACAGAACAGCACAGGGTGCAATGTCAGTCCCCTTTCAATAGCGTGTGTGACCACCATTGTTTTGGATACAGGCAGCGCATCGTCGGCGCATACTGCCTACCAGTCTTTGGATGGATTGCTGCTGAATTATGTCCCACTCAGTGCTCAATGTCTGAAGCCATCTGACTTAGGACCATCTGCCTGTCCTGCCTTGCAGTGGTGACTTTGCCTCCCTGATCGAGGTCTGTCATCTGCAGAGTTGTGGAGGGTGTCTCTGTCCACCAGGGCTGATATTGTCTGGTGTGAGCAGCCAAGGCGACGTGCCACCTCATGGTAGCTCAATCTGCCTTGCAGTATGCCCAAGGCACACTGTCGTTGATCCCTTGACAATCGTGGCATGTTGATTGAAATGCCCATTTTGCACTGGCCTTTTTAAAGCCAATATCAAGACATCACGTGCAGCTCATTAAAATCATCCCGTACCCCTTGGCAAATCACTGACAGTCAAAATGGCTGTTCAACAGCTGTGCTATGAAGTGACCATTGAAGTGACCAAGTGACCATCCGTGACCGTTTTGTCTGACAGTGAGGACACTATTGTCCACAAATAAGTTCACACTTTTACTACACACAGTGTTATTCTTGATATTTGAAGGTTTAAAAGGTGGTAAGTTTCTTTTGCGTTTCAGTATATTCATGAAGTTAATCACTTGATATTTTGGAGAATACACCACAAGAGTCGATGTCACCTTTGACCAACAGTTATGAGTGGACTCTAAAATCAACGATGAGATCTAAATGGGTGTTGCAGAAGAAACCCATGCTGAAGTTGATTAAAAAAAAGACCTCATGTACCACTACTACAGGAGTGGAGCCAGTTCATAGCCTCGGATGAAAATATGGCTCATCTTCCTGGTTCCTGCCCAATGTCTTTAATAGAGGGAAGGAACTACATCAACATTATGAGCTCGCAACTGGTGGAGATTTCTCAAACCTAACGGATGCAAAATCAACAAGGTGTAACCATATCAGCTTCCATGGTAACCATTCAGAGGCTGACACCAGGAATATACTGCATACATCTAAAGCAGTTGGTTCTGGATACAAATGAATGTTGGTAATCTCTCGGGATACGGATGTCTTCCTCTTGCTGCAGCACTTTCTGCCAAGAAATTCAAACAAAACATGGATTCTCGCAGGATCAATGAAGGAACAAAAGTGTAATCCTGTGTATGTCATCACTGATAACCTTGCAGAGCCTGTGAAGGAGAATCTGCATCGCTTCAATGCTCCAACAGGGTGTGATACCACACTGTCATTCAGTGATCATGGGAAGAAGTCCTGTTGGAAAATATCACAGAAACAGCCTCCCGTCCTCAACTTTCTCGTTTGTTCCTGTTTTTCTTCCAATGATGGTGGAGTTGAACAATTTGGAAGGAGTTGCAATCATCCCAGATGTAAAACATGTTACCATGTTGTGTTGCATGACACCATTAGAGACCCGATAAGTGGTATGGTGTGTCAAAGGTCTTCCTCTTTTTTTTTTTGTACACAGAGGAGAAAGTGATTTTTCAGCTGGATGCTATAGACCCCCAAGGCATTAATGTTACATTCTGGGTTTTTCCTTATCCCAACGTATTATGACTCATTTACCAAGTGCCTGTCAATCATGCTCCTCCTTGCTTCATTATGTATTGCATCAGATGTATGCGTTACTCGGTCTTTTGAGAAAGGGTTACACCCAAAATGTCGGATGTATATACACACTCAGTCTACAAAACATTAGGAACACCTTCCTAATCTCTCAATTCGTCAGGGCATGGACCCTACAAGATGTCGAAAGCATTCCACAGGGATGTTATCCCACGTTGACTCCTATCCTTCCCACAGTTGTGTCAAGTTGGCCGGTAGTGGATCTCCACTCCAAATAGGTCGTTCCGTCTCATCTCACAGATGCTCAATTGTATTGAGATCTTGTGACTGGGAAGGCCACTGCAGTCAGCTGAATTCACCATCATGTTTGTGGAACCATTCCTGGATAATCCTAGCCTTGTGGCATGGGGCATTATCCTGCTGAAGAAATCCATTCACAGATTGATGCACTGCTGCCATGAAGGGATGCACCTGATTAGCAATGATGTTCAGATATCCTGTGGCATTCAAATGTTGCTCCACTTTTATCAAGGGGCCCAATGTGCGCCATGAAAACACACCCCACACCATCACACCACCACCACCAGGCTGCAATGTTGACACACGGCATGATGGATGCATGTTCTCATGTGGTGGTCTTCTCCTTAAACTGGTCCTCCCATCAGCGTGAAAAAGCATGAACCAGGATTCATCAGACCAGGCAATGTTTCTCCAATCCTCCAGTGCCCAGTGTTTTCCTTCCTTAGCCCACTGCAACCACAGGTTCTTGTTTTTTTGCTGAAAGAAGTGGAATTCTGTATGGTCGTCGGCTGCCATACCCCCATTTGTATCCAGGTACGATGAGTTGTGCATTCTTTAATGAGTCTTTCAGCACCAATGTTGGACTGGACTGTCAGTTGACTAACTGTAGTCCATCTGTTGCTCTGCACAAGTCATGTTGGCCTCTTTTGGCATCTTTCATCAATGAGCCGTTTTTGACCACTGACATGCCGTTGGCTGGATGTCCTTTGGGTAGTAGACCATTCTTGATGCACACGGGAAACTGTCGAGCATGAAAAACCCAACAGCATTGTTATTCTTGACACACTCAAACCGGTGCGCTTGGCACCTACCTCTATACCTTGTTCAAAGGCACTTAAACATTTTGTTCTGGACGGAATCTGTCCACAACTTTTTGAGATATCGTGCTATATATCGTTGTTGGCTCTATCTCTCAATGGTGAAGAATCGTTTTAAAAATTAAATAATTCTCGTATCCAGATCCAGATCTGGATCTTCACCAAAATCGAACCATTTCATCCTTGTCACATGCTGAACCTGTCCACCAAGTTTCATTTGAATGTGTAAATTTTTGAGATATCCTGCACACAGACAAACAAACAAACGGACAGATAAACAGATGTGAAACCATAACCTCCATCCACCTTTGGAGGTGGAGGTAATGATATGGAAACAGCGTCATTCTGAATATATAGCAGCTCTTACTTCCATGAGCCTCGATTTTGTGTACCAAAAAGCTGGTCAGAATGCATGATCCTCCATTAAATGCATAAATCCTTGCCCTAAAGCCAAAATGCATGATCTTACAAACTCTGTTGTTTCTTTCTGGACAAACGGCTTTTATCCAAAAAAAGTTTTAAAAATAAATAAAACCCTCCAAGCATTTTGATCAAGTTTAGCACGTATACGTCATCCTTTAGAGTTTAGACCAAATAATGTGGTCATCCAAAGCTCACCAAAACAATACGCACGCACCCTGGCCCTCATGCCAAAAAGCATAGTCACACACTCAACACGGGTATCATTCCTCTTTGGCCAAGATGCATGTATAAGTGGGAATTGTACATTCTCGGTGAATGTGATTGGGGAATTGAAATTGTCTGGCATCAAGTGGACATATTCGTAGGGGACCGGCAACAAATCTGATGAAGAGGTAGCACGTTTTGCTGGTGGCCGAGTCAAATCTGTTAGGGTTTGACTAACATCTGTGTTCGTTTAATAAAAATCCGTAAAAATAGTCACTCATCTCTGAGCACCTTCTGTCGCTTCCCTTTTTGGAGTAGCTCCGGATGCTTAAATGCTCAAACCTTGGGTGAGTTAGAGGTGGACTAAAACACAATGCAGAGTCGGGTTTCCCATCATGGTCACAGTGGCTTCCTCCCCACGGGTAAGGTGGGTCGAGGCCACATGTTTGCACAAAAATTCGCTGTTTCTGCCTTAACGATCTTCAGCAAGACAAAATGGTTTGCACGCAACTTGTGAAAACACCTCCCAACCTAAAGTTAAATATAATACCATTAATTCAGGCTTGTTGAATCATAAATATCTTTACTAGAAAAGACAAGAACCCCCATCCCCAACCCAAAAAACAAACATGCAAACATAGAAATTAAAGGAGGAAGAAAAAATAATTTGGGGAAATACAAGTTCTATTCGTCCCCTGCATAATCTTACCATATTTATTATATTAACTACCGCACGGAATTATAACTCGGACAGAAATCCTCGACCAAAATGTACCGTCAATGCACAGACAACATGCACAGACATGCACAGACACAGAAAATTAGAGAGACAAGAATACAAAAATACAGATCCAGATATTTAATTCAACTTCACCTGAAGATATGGTCCTTTGTACACAAACAAATTACCAGACACAAACATTCAGACAGACGTTTACATCGACACAGCCACACACAGACAATCCATCCATCCATTGGAACCACCCTCTGTGCAGAGCGTTGGTGCTGTCTCAGCAGTCTCCTTGGCTATTGGACACAATCCTGGACGGGTCGCCACCCCAACACAGGATACCAGCAAGCTGGCACTCATCTTGCCGACCTCGGAAGGATGACGGGCAGAATTAACCCCACCTGGTATTAATTCAACAGCTGAGCGGGATCTGAACTCAGTATCCTTGGATCCCAAGCCCACCAACCTAACCATTAAGCAAACACCAGGCATACACACAGACAATGACATGGGGAAATGGACATGAGATGACACATTGCAGATCATGTAAAATCGGGGAAGTTGACAGTATGAGTGTATAAAAGGATTGAATGCAAAACAGCAGAACGAAAGAAAGAATAAGAGAACGCACTTTGGATCACCCTCTGGGACATGAAATGGAGACCTCGTGTTTACGTTTTTAACCCTTTAGTAAGACATCTCTTCCGCTATCACGAACGCCTAATCCGAAAGAAGAGCACATGCAATGATCATGTAAGACAGTGACATACAGACATAGAGAAACAGACATAGACATAAAGCAACAAGTGCATAAGAAAAACAGACACACAAACAGACATACCTGTTTCCAGGAGAACTCCGTGCAACTGGCATATGACTCACACTCAATCAATACCACACCTTATTTCACCTGTTTGCTCTCTCCCACACTCACCTCCCTCCACCTTCATTCGACTATTCCTCTCAACACCTTTATTCCCTCTAAATGACCTGTTCATGTTCTTTTTGCAGTTAAGTTTGATTTGTGATTGTTTTTGAATGATATTACAAATCAGTTCACTACAGGTAGGCTGGACAAAACGATTAACATACTGTAGGGTAGCGTTATAGACAGGATCAGGAGAATTGAAAATATAACAAGTATTATGACTCCGGGAGGATTGGCTGCATCGACTGTCAGTGTATCGCCTTTGAGCTATCTACATTAATGTTCTTATGTCAACCCAACAATGAACTATTACCCTGGTGCTGGAGGGTGATGCCTCAATGTGTGTGCTATCAATCAGAAGGACCCATCTGCTAGCATTAGTTGGCGGATGTTAAAGGTCTCATGGTGTCTTTCGCGGAGTATGTGAGGTATCTCCAGCACTCTGCCCCAATTAAAAATTCCTACCTAAATCACCTTCGGTCAATTCGTAAAAGACTTGGGCCAAAAAGGGTTCCCAGCTGAGATCACAAGGGGCATACTTATGTTGTAGTAGTATTGGCGTAGTAGTAAGAGTTGAAGTGGTAGGAGTACTTGTCATAAAGCAGGTACAAATATCGATTAAATGGACTAACCCTAACAGCATTGACGAGTTTACATTTCAGATTATTTACACAACAAAAGAAAATAATGAAGCATTGAAAGAATGGAGTGTTGTTGGACTCCGACATCTGCGGGGGATACGTTCCTGAAAAATGGCGCGAATGCCAAATCGGAGAATGTCAGGGCATTGTTTCAATGGGAAAATTAGGGATAGGTTCCTGGCGGTTTGTGATTCATCAGGGAAAATCAAAAATCCCATGAAAAAACGTGAGTACACCCATGAAAAACTGCGTATATATGAAGCACAGGACAGCAAATGTAGAAGCAGGTCAGAAAAAACGCAAACATGCTTGCGAAAAACTGTGAATGCCCCCCTGAAAAACTGAAAAAAACCACAAATACAGCTGCCAAAGACTGCGAATACGTGAAGCACAGGACAGTAAATGTTGAAGCAGCTCAGCAAAAAACCACGAACACACCTGCGAAAAACCACGAATGCCCCACCTGAAAAACTGAAAAAAACCACGAATACGGCCACCAAAAACTGCAATTACGTGAAGCACGGGGCCGCAAATGTAGAAGCAGGTCAGAAAACCACGAACACACCTGCGAAAAACCACGAACACACCTGCGAAAAACCTTATAAAAAATCGTGAAAATGGCCGTGAAAAATTGCAAATCTGCAAAGAACAGGATTGCAAATGTAGAAGCAGGTCACATTTTATCAACCGTGAATTACGCAGGGTCGCGAATAGTGGAACCGTGAATGTCGTAGTCTGACAGCACCGAAGTAATCTATTAGTCAGGAGGCCCAGTGCAGAATAGTGTACGACCCTGCTGATTCCGTGTTAGAATAGTGCAACAGGTGTGAATTGACTGTCCAGACACACACAAACGTGAATCAACTTGTTGCCAACTCTGGATATGGATAGTATGGCCGCCATGACAGTTTACAAAATGGTCGCCATTAAATACACTTTTCGTCATATTTCAGCCGCAAATTGACATGAAATTACAAAATTAGGGTCGATTTCCATGTTTTTGAGCATGCCTGAGCTGATGGGAGTATAGAAAAAAACATTGCTCCATCCATTTTCTAAAAATAATATGACTTGTTTTTCACTATATTATTTTTAAAGAAATGTTCAGGCTCGAATTAGAATGTCTGATTATACAAACCACAATCAATGAATTTTACAACTTTGCTATAAAATGAACCTAAACTACATAACTGTGTGTTTTTCTGTTACCCAGGACTAACTGAAAAATGAAAGCCGCAAGATTTCTCACAGGGGGTTCAAGGGATCGAGAAGAAGAAGAGCATGTAGACTGGAATAAATGCTTTATTTGCCAGGACAGTTCAAAAACTAGCAAGTCAACGCCACTTCGAAAGACTACAATCGTTGGTGTGAAAACTGTAGCTGAATGTTGCAAAGAAAGAGAGAAATATAATGACGCTAAATATGTTGACTCATTCTCAAGAATCAGAAAATATTCTGTACCGGAACACGTCGAAAAGATTCAATGGCACAAATTCTGCTATAGTGACTTTACTCACGCACAAAAAATAGACAGACTGAAGTCAAGGATTCAGCCACAATCTGTGACTTACGCAGAAGAGATACCCACAACATCAGGTTCCTCAGAGAAATACCATGTCCCAAAGTCACTAAGATCCGCGCACAGCGCTATGGATTGGTCAAAATGCGCTTTCTGCCAGACTGACATTCCTGGAAAAGCTGGTGTCCTGACAAATGTTGAATTTGATCACACATCATCCAGGATGCTTAGTTTGGCCCAATTTGACCCCACCATGCGTCACAGGTTTGCAGGTGTTTCAGACTTGATGGCAGCTGAAGGTAAATATCACCTCAAGTGTTATGTTTCTTTTCGCAGAAAGTATAAAAAGGAGAGTGGAGAGAAAAACCAGTCTCCTGAAAGCATCTGTTTCAGAAATGTGATGAACCAGCTTGAGAAAGAGCTGCAGAAGGGACATGTGTTTACCCTGAAAAACATCTGGGAACACTACAGCATGCTGTTATTGAATGATTTTGGAATTGAGGCTGGAGCCTACAAAAGCTACAATTTCAAGCAGAAAGTGGAGGTTCACTTTGGTAGTGACAAGGTGACATTCGTGCAGCCATTGGATGTCACAAAACCCCTCATAGTTGCGTCCTCAACTGTGACAAAGTTTGCCATGAGAACCGCCGTGAATGATTTATCTGAAGAAGGTGAAAGTTCTGAAGAAGATGAATTGGCCCAGTGCAGTCTGCCTCATCATGAGAACGAAATCCTTAGCTGGATCTTCAGAGTGGGCATAAAGATTTACAGTGACGTAAAACACTCTCCAGGGCAGAACATTATCGGTCGACTGAACACAGAAAATGCAGAGCGAATTGTACCTGAAACCCTGTACATGCTTGTAAAGCTTCTTTGTGGTGGTGACAGCACTGACAAGATGGACAATGAAGAAGCGGATGAGACAGATACCAAGAACAAAGTTCTGAGCATCTGCCAAGACATTATTCATGTGGCTTCAGGAGGCAAAAAACTGACCCTCAGAAAAAAAGGCAATGGAATACACTCATCTGCCTCGATGAAAACAAAGCTAGCTTAGCAAATTTTCTATGCACAGAGTTAGCAAACAAGTTCCAGAATCACGAACAGGAGCTGGTACTGAATGGAGGCTTCACAGATCCTGCAAAAGTGTGGACGTCGTCAGGGAGAGATGTCTCACACTTGTCATCTCCTGAGCACGAAGAGGCTGATACTCGCATTCTTCTCCATGCCAAGGAAGCATATGAACAGGGGTACATGCAAACTGTTGTTGTTAGCAGGGACACTGATGTCCTCATTCTCCTTGTTGCCTATCAGCCGCATCTCAGTCCCTTTCTCTGGATGAATGCAGGGACACCCAAAAAGCAACACTACATTCCCATTGACTCCATCAATATCCCAGATTCGCAGAGGGAGTCACTTCTGGCATTTCATGCAGTGACAGGTTCAGACAGCACAAGCCAGTTTGCTGGAATTGCAAAGCGCTCTGCATGGGCTGTCTTTCAAAACAACTCCCACCTGTTGAATAACCTAGGCAAAGAGGAAATTCCTGATGAGAGTGTGATTGCAGATGCTGAGTCATTTGACTGCAGGCTTTATGACCCTCATGGCCAAGATAACTCAATTCAGCGAGTAAGATGTGATCTGTTTCTCAGTCTGACCAAAGCTATTGAGAATCTGCCTCCAACTCGCGATGCTCTGATTCTACACATCAAGCGAGCGCACTACCAGACTTTTGTGTGGAGAAGAGCCTTGGAATCTGAACCACATCTACCTGCACCTGAGAACTGTGGGTGGGAACAGGTCGTCAAAGATGGCAACGAGACATTTCAGCCGCGACTCATGACTGCACAGCCTATTACTGCTAACTGTGTAGAACTGACGACATGAAAATGCCGTGAGTCATGCTCAACTCGATCGGTGCAAATGTGCACGGAGTGGACTGCCTTGCACGAAAGCATGTGGATGCAAAGCCCTTTGTAGGAACCCGTTCAGTGTACAAGCCGATCAATAGTTCTGAAAATTGTACTTGGGTGTTCTCACAACACTTTTCTCTTCTGCAAAGCAACGTAATTTTGTGTTAGAAAGAATCTGACAGCTGTTGAAATAACCTTTGACTGACTGTAAACCCATCTCCATCAATGGTGCTAAACATTTTCTTTTTCACATTTGTTGCTCGTATGTGCATTTTCAATTTCGTCTTTAAGTTGTCAATTATGTGAAAAGTTGTGATCCAGTACAAAAATAAAGCACAAAATAGTGTTCCTCGTGTCAGATTACATAGTATTTCACAATCATGACAAATTTCTGGCTAGTACAATTTGCAGTAATAAAAAGAGTAAATCTGATGGCGGCCATTTTGATTACTGTCATGGCGGCCATAATATTCAGATGCAGACTTGGCAACAAGTGGAACTAGACTTGGTCATGCCTAGACTCTTCAAAAACACCAGTTGCACCATTCTAACATGAAATCAGCAGCGAACCTATTTTCTAGGCTAGCTACAGATTTTGGCTTCTAGACTATATCTATACTAACAAAAGGCAGTGTGTCAGTGTGTGTCATTGTGTCTCCTCCATAACTCCAAAACCGTGAAACCTGTCAGCCTGAAACTTTGCATGCATACTAAGAAAACGCAAAGGAAGTGCATAACTGAAAATAGGATGTTTAGGTTAATTAAAACCCCTTTTGAAGATAATTAACGGTCTTATTTAATTATATCCTTTATCAGGCACCTCCTCGGCCACCTCGCTCGCTGGGATCTCAAGGCGTATCCTACGTTACCTCACTGGGGGTCTGAAGCCACCATGTTTTTTGGCATTCTCAACCATAACTTGACTTTGAACAGGCCACAATGATTCCTTAACGATAGTTTTTTTTTTTTCACTTTCCTCACTTATATTATTGAATGCCTGTTCATCATAGCTATGAATCACTGGGTACATTGCAATGCTTTTGAACGCCCAGAGTTGGCAGCGTTCGTGGCTTTATTTCATTTTCGCACATGCCATAATCTCTTAAACTAAGCAGAATTAAAAAAAAATTTAGCTCTAGAATCAAACTTACAAGCAGTTCTGACTCCTAAAAAAAAAGTGTTAATTTGTCCAATTCGGACATATTTGACATTTTGGGCATCTCCAGAGTCCAGGAGGTGTATGTTTAATATAACGGTTCGGTGATTGTTAATCGCATGCCAAGCGAGCTGTTTCTAATCAACCATTTTGTTGGAGTGCTAAAGTCACTTGGTAAGCGCTCTACAATATTCACACTATCACTGAATACTGTGTATTTATTGACCTGAACAAAGTTCAGGGGCACTCGCATGCGTTGTTGGCCATGTGTTGTTCTGCGGTGAAAACAGGGGGTGGCTGGCTTGCTGAAAATGTGAAAAATTATTTTCCACGACATTCCCCCGTTTTGTTCTTCCTTTATAGAACCCATCACTTCGGCATAGATAAATGCAAATTAAAAATTAAACATTTTGCTTTTAAAAGTTTCTTCAAATGTTTCATGCATTGTGTGGTGAAGCCACTTGGCGCACATCCTTCAAGTTTCAATTGCGATTCCGTTGTTCTATACCAGAAGTAGGAAGTCAAAATACATTATATGATCACAATGAGAAAAAAATATTTTCAGTGATGAAGTAAGGAATCACCGCATCATGGCAGGAAAGCCGAGAGGTACGCATGCTCACTCTGCGTAGCCTGGATTCAAATCTGGACCCAGCTCTAAACTGTCATCCCAGTGTTTCACGGGCAGGGTGATTCATCAATGTTTGTGTCGTCTCTTGAATGAACGTTAAACTGGATGTCACATCTGCCGGAATCCCTCACCCCTCACCCTCTCAACCCTTCCCTCGTCAGATTGCTCTTTCTCTGATTGCTCTTTTTCTTGTTGAATTTGCATTCACCTGCTTTACCTTAATCATTTCATGAAATTATATGTTTCTCTCAGTGAAGTTTTCAGCAAAAGATACATTGCAGTGTTCCAAAGTTGGCAATCATGGAATGCAATCATATTGAAGCAACTTGTGAACTTATCTTAAGGAATGATAAACTTTCTATTATTGATATTAGAAGACTCAAATGTTGACCAGACATTTAATAAGGAGATGGCAAAGTGGCCACAATATATCCCATAGTAGTTCTTATTTTCCTTGTGCAGGTTTGCCTGGATGCAGGTTGTATGGCTAGAATTTCAATGTTGGCCAAAATTAATGTATATCAGATGTAAGTACAAAGATGTAAGTGAAGAAAACAGGTGGATGATGAAGTAAATGACATTTTGAGTTTGACTTACGACGAATAGCTTCTTCATTTGTCGAAATTTCCTGGTCTAGTTACCTCCACCACCGAAAGTGAAGGAGGTTCTGTTTTCACCCCTCTCTGTTTGTCTGTTTGTTACTTACGAAATCTAAAGATTTCGTAAGTATATTGATGACTTCCGTCATCTTTTGTGTGTTTGTTTGTTTGTGTGTGTGTTTGTTTGTAGGCACGATAACTCGAGAACTGAAGAAGCTGCCAATGTCAAATTAGACCACATGATTCAGGAGGTTGATGGCGAGCGCTCATTAGATTTTGGTCAAAATTGGTCAAAGGTCAAGGTCACAGTGAGGTCAAACATAATTCCGTAAATTCATGTGGAGAAATGAAGTATTTTTGCTTCGCTCGACGTTACAAGTTCGTTTTAACTTCGATTTTAATTTTGTCTTCGGTTTTTGCGATCGCTTAGGACGCTTAAAACTCGGTTGTCGAAATTCTGGTAAAAATCGGATGTTTTGGAGACGTTTTAAGATTAAATAAAAAATATTTCACTCGCTGCATCACGGCTCGTCACGTGGTGCAACGCGGTCGAGCAGAGGCGGCGTTGAGTCACATAAAGGTTTTCCGTGTGCGCGCTGAGGGTGTTTTCGATAAAAATGGTGTTTAAAAGTAATTTTTTATCCCAATAAAGGTTATCGTCGCATGCCTGACTTGCTAAGCCGTTGGATTATGTAAAGATTGTTGGTGGATTGCCGAATATTACGGTTTTGTGACTTTGATAAAATAATATGAAATAATTGCGTGGAGAAATGGAGATTTTTGCTTCGGTCGACGTTACAATTTTTCATTGTTTGGTACAGAATCATCGTAGAAACTTCTGGTTTGCGTCGCTACCTTCTCTAGAGACAGCTTTTATTAGACAAAGTCAGAGGTCAAGTTGACGATTTCGTAAGTACCAGTCTATGTCTGCTTGTTTGTTTGTTTGTTTGTCTGTTTGTTTGTGTGCAGGATGTCTCAAAAAGTTGTTGACGTATCTGGATGAAATTTTGTGGGCGGGTTCCGTGTGTCACAAGGACGAACTGATTAGATTTTGGTGAAGATCTGGATCCGGATCCGACTACTGGAATTTTTAAAGTGATTCTTCACCATTGAGAGATCGGCCCAAAAACGATAAATAGCACGACATCTCAAAAAGTTGTGGACGGATTCGGACGAAACTTGGTGGACATATTGGGCATGTGACGAGGAAGAATTGATTCAATTTTGGTGAAGATCTGGGTCCGAATCTGGATAGGAGAAATATTTAATTGTTGAAATGATTCTTCACCATTGAGAGAGAGGGCC
Source organism: Eptatretus burgeri (assembly GCF_056783735.1). Classification (NCBI taxonomy): domain Eukaryota; kingdom Metazoa; phylum Chordata; class Myxini; order Myxiniformes; family Myxinidae; genus Eptatretus; species Eptatretus burgeri. The sequence continues at coordinate 99,666,603 of NC_140966.1, read as the reverse complement.
AAAAACGATATATCGCATGATATTTAAAAAATGTATTGGGCCGATATGTCCTCGTGGATCAGACGTTACAGTATGTGTCGGAGATATGCGCTCGACCAAGTGCCCTTCTAGTTTTATCAAACTGCCACTATCTCGTCACATTAGTTTCTCCAACAGCAAAGTTTCGAGTTTCAGAACGACATCCAGAAAGAAGGCTGTTCTGTGAAAATGAAAACCGAGTGGAAATTCCATTTGTTCCATCAATTCCTGGAAGATTGGATGTAGGGATTTTCAAAGGTGATGTTCAACAGATCAATTGATATTCGAGAAGCTATACACAAATATGGTGGATTCCACTCTTCTCACGTTCCTATGGCCTTTTTCTCTCTCTCGTCTCTCCTTTCTCAATTTAGCTCCTTACCCACCCAACTTCGGTGCATAGATAATAATAAATAGATGACCCATGAAGAGAGCTGCAGTATTACCTCGAAAGTTTAACCTTATCGATTTTCTTTATACCCTTTTGGAAAACTTTGAGGAACAAGATAATTGTAAACAAGAAAACTTAGGCGTTTAAAATAGTTTTTTTTTAAGTGTTAAAAATAAAATCATCACCAGTGTGAAAAGGTCGGACTTTGGACACAGTGATAGTGAACAATTATTAACCAAACAAACACCAAGAATGTGGTTTAACAAGGTGTGTTAACATGTTGTGGGAGTGGAATGTTCATAGAAACAGTTTGTTGTGTCAAACGTACATTCAAGTGGCTTGTTGTACCATTGGTGAGTGAGTCATGTTTTTACAAGCACCACTCATTCATATCATTCATCGGTCTGGCAGGATAGCTTGGAGGTATACATACTTGCCTTAGAGATGTCTAGCCTGGGTTCAAATGTCGACCCAGCAATGAACGGTCATCTGGGGTTTCACATGCAGGTTGAGCCATCGATGTGTGTGCCTTCTATTAGAAGGAGGACACCTCTGCCAAAGATCCATCACTGATGTTGGTGGGCGTAAAAGATCCCTCAATGTCTTTTGCAAAGAAGGAGCTATCAACACCACCCTGATCAAATTCCAAATTCCTGCCACCTTCCATCAAACGTCAGGCCTGCTGGCTGGTTCATGAAATATTTGGGCCAAAAACATTCCCTGGCCAACCCCATAAGAAGGTGAGAGTCATCAATGTCCTTCAGAAGTAGAGTTCATAATGTTAATATTTCAATGGTGTTTTCAAAAAGTCGATGGTGAACATTGAGGAAACCGTTTCTCCTTTTCTGACAGTTTATACCGCATTTTTTTTTTTTACATAATCACTCATAATCAATAAATGCTGACCCCACACAATTCTTTCTTCTCTTTGTTAGGCAATTGGCTCAGGTCCTTTCTTTTCTGGGCATCCACAATAGTTTGTGCTACCTTCATTTTGGAATCTTGACTTTAATTCTTATTTTCTTCACCTTAATACTGATGCAAAGTTTGGTGCTGAATTTATATGAAAAGATTAATGAAAACTTTGGTACTACGTAGTACAAAGTTCTTTCTTCGCACACCTGAGCTCCTATCCACCTACAAGGTCTTCAGATGCAGCTTGATAGAGTATTGCTCTCCCCTGTGGGCTGGCTCTCCTGCCTCACATCTTGATGCCATGGAAACAATGGCCTTTAGGATTATCGGAATCTCCTGCGATGAAGCTGAGTCGATGGGTCTATCATTTCACCATCACAGACAGGTTGGTGGTCTCTCCATCTTCTACCACCTCCTTTCTGGTCTTGCACTCTCTGCTCATTCTGTGCTTTGTCCCCTCCAATGTTTCTGCAGGACTCATACGGTCCAGCATCAACCCTCTTCTGGGGAAACCACCTTAATCCAGGATCACTGCTCCCTTTCACTCAATTATTCTTCTTTTTTAACCGACAGTGGAACCAACTTCCATATTCTCTTCAATCTCACTCTTCCCTCCAGATCTTCAATGCAGCTGTTCACCGCCATCTCAGATCGTCCCCAATCCAAAACCATGATTTTTCCTGTCCCCCGTTAACAAAAATTTCCAAAAGGGAGGTCATGTTTAACAAATTTAATGGAGTTTCATGAAGCAGTTTCTGATTGGATGGATGAGGGAAGTACAGTGGATGTCAAAGTTGTATCTCTCGACTTCCATAAGGCATTTGAAAAGGTACCTCAGAGGAGGCTGGTGGTTAAGGTGAGGGCTTGTGCAATGTCTGGTCAAGTATCGAATTGGATTGGATCCTGGCTTCATGATATGAAGCAAAGAATGGCTGTGAAGAGGGGGATGTCTGGCTGGGAGGATGTAAGTTGTCGGCTCCATCAGGGATCAGTCCTAATTAAGGCTGTTATTATTCATAATTTATATAAATGATTTAGACAGTGGCATTAACAGCTGGCTTTCCAAACTTGAAGATGACACAAAACTTGAAGATAAGGTAGATAATCATCATAATAAAATATACAATTTGGAGTCTGTCTATCTTTTTGACCTCAATACATTCGTTCATTACTTATCCAATCTCGACCAAACTCGACAGAAGGATAAAGAGTCACATGGTGGAGAATGTAATGACTTCATTTGCCACTCTCCCCAAGGGATTTTTCCACCTTGGGTGGAATCTGTGTTAAGGTGTATTTACGTGTTAAAATAGCTAATGGTGACGTTTTCCCAAGGCCGCTTCTAAAAACAAAAGTAACTAGCATCTGTTGAAGACAAAGTCTTCGATATCCCCCGCCATAGTAAATGAGGATTAACAAACTTATATTCCCTAAGCGTGTGCAATATGTATGTGAAGTTTCCCCTTGATCTGACCAGCCGTTCTGGAGAAGAAGATTTTTAAAATTTACTAATTTTCAATCCAAGATGGCTGACGAACCATGTGACCTATGACATCATAAATTTACATTCTGCCTCCAATCCTCCAGTGGAATACGTGTGTGAAGTTTCATGTTAATCAGATGAGGTGTGTTTTTCTATCCAAGATGGCCACCAAACCATGTGACTTGTGACGTCATAATTTTTACTATATGTGCAGACATGATGGAAGATGATAGTTGCAAATTTTCGCTTCGTTAGGTTATGTGATTCCAGAGAAAACATTATTTAATATTTTCTTGAATCCAACATGGCTGCCAAACCATGTGACCTATCAATTAGAAAATATCAAAAGGCACCAGTTCACCACTTGCTTGATATGTGTACCAAATTTCGTAAATATATCTTGTTGGGCTTTGTAGTTAAGCTCCGGAAACGAAATGTGACGGACGGACGGAACCCATTTCTATATCACCCGCCAACTTCGTTGGTTGGCGGGGGATAATAACTACACTAATAATAATACCATAATATTAATGTTACAAGCAAATACAACCCATCGCTTTGCTGACTAGAATTTTAAAGGTGGAGAGAGAGTGAGGGGAGGGAGGGGAATGTATCATGAGGAGAAAGGAAGGGCGATAAAACGGGCCCAAAGAGCAACTTTTTTTAACCACCAGGTTCCATATAAACCGGATGAGAGGATTTAAAACCCATGCTATCTACCTGGCAACAGCCTGCCTGTATGCATGCATGCTCATACTGTACATGTGGCGACCTTTGCACCCCTCCTGTCGGCTCACTCCAAATCTGATTCATACATGCTACAGTCTCCTCAACAAAAGGAGAGGGGTGGGAGAGCAGGAGGAGGGGTCAGAGAGAGGAAGAGGAGTAGGGGAGAGAGTGAGGTGTGGGAGAGAGAGAGTGGTGGGAGAGAGGGAGAGTGGAGAGAGAGGCAGATGAGTAAGAGAAGAAGAGGGGAGAGAAGTGAGGGAAGACTGCGGAGGGGAGAGGGACGGGAAGGCATTCTGGCAGATGACACCCAGTTTAACATCCCTCCGAGAGACAGCACACACATGGATGAATCACCCTGCCTGCGAAACACCAGGATAACAGTTTATAGCTGGGTCGGGATTTGAACCCAGGCAAGACAGCTTAGGGCGAGCATGTGTACCTCTTGGCTATCCTGCCATGAGTGAGGATTCATCGCTTTGTAACTGAAAACATTTTTTACTCATTGTAATCATCTAATTTGATTTTCCTTCTTATCGCTGAAGATGTCCACACCACGGTATGGCCATGGAAGCTTATGGAGATCGAAGGTTGAAGGGCATTCCAAGCAAGCACTCGAACGACAAGGGTGAAGAAACTTAAAAAAAAAAAAAAGAAACATTTAATTATTTTTTTATCTGTATTTATGTATGCCGAAGTGTCGGGTCGTATAATGAAAGATCATACAAAAAGGAGAAACTTGGTGAGAAATAAAATTGCACTTTTTCAGCGAGCCAGTTACTGCCCTGTGAACAATGTGGAGCCAACACAGGTGAGTAACCCTTGAACTTTGTTCAAATTGATCGATGTACAGTATTCAGTGACAGTGTGAACATTGTAGTGAGCTCGTATATGGCTGAACAACACTGTTCAAATCAATGATATATTTTACAAACTACTAAACCTTCAGGTACCCCATTTACTTACAACTTCCATGTCTGATATTCTCACCCAGCCGACCATTATTTGCTTACCAAGCATGTTATCAATCCAACTTGCTGTCCTCTTAAGGCCGAAATATATTACATCAACTACATTAACCTTCCCTCTTCAATCATTATCTCCCTCATTACACTCTGACAAATGTATGAAACATGACCTCCCTTTAGTAAATGTGTGCTGAATCCTTAACCAACTCGGCTTTGTCTAAATGGCTCCACATGTGTCTCAAATCAGTTTCCCATCCATTCCCCACTACCAATGTGAAGATGATGTCAATCTTCTTTTTACGTTGTTGTTATTGTTATAGTTGCTACCTACTCTGAGTGCCTACTCTCCTTCCTTCCGCAACACTCCCAGATGCACGTCAGCTGGCGATGGAGCTTTATCTCTTCTGAGCTTTCCCAGCTGTCTCCTAACTTCCTCCCCTGCCACCCTCAATTCCTCAAACAGCCCTTCCTCACTTCCCACATAGGTTTACTCTACTGCTGGCATATCGACTATGTTATTGCTTAAAAGAAGAAGCAAAAAGTACTTGATCGGTCTTCCATTTCTCTTTTGTCACTCATAGATCTGCCAGTGCCTTATCCTTCAATGGGCCTACACCTCTCTTTAATGGTCTTTTCCCCTTTTGTGCTTGAAGTGAGCCATGTTTAATACTTCTGCCACATCCTTCTCACATCCTCTTTTGGCTTGCTACGTAAGTTTCTTAACTAGCATCAGCTTACTGATATATTTATCCAAATATCACTCCAGTCTGGTTGTTTTATCCTCAAAAAAAAAGCCTTCTGCTTGTCCATTCCACTCATTTTCACTCTCAGCTGAACATCCTCGTCACTTCAAGTGCCTACATTTCCATTTAACGGGGACTTATTTACACTGCACTCTGCCCAATATCTACACTACAAAGGGAGCCGTGTGTGTGCTATGTGTGCATGTGAGTTCCACCTGTTGGTTCATGTGAGTTCCACCTGTTGGTTCATGTGAGTTCCACCTGTTGGTTCATGTGAGTTCCACCTGTTGGTTCATGTGAGTTCCACCTGTTGGTTCATGTGAGTTCCACCTGTTGGTTCATGTGAGTTCCACCTGTTGGTTCATGTGAGTTCCACCTGTTGGTTCATGTGAGTTCCACCTGTTGGTTCATGTGAGTTCCACCTGTTGGTTCATGTGAGTTCCACCTGTTGGTTAATGTGAGTTCCACCTGTTGGTTAATGTGAGTTCCACCTGTTGGTTAATGTGAGTTCCACCTGTTGGTTAATGTGAGTTCCACCTGTTGGTTAATGTGAGTTCCACCTGTTGGTTCATGTGAGTTCCACCTGTTGGTTCATGTGAGTTCCACCTGTTGGTTCATGTGAGTTCCACCTGTTGGTTCATGTGAGTTCCACCTGTTGGTTAATGTGAGTTCCACCTGTTGGTTCATGTGAGTTCCACCTGTTGGTTCATGTGAGTTCCACCTGTTGGTTCATGTGAGTTCCACCTGTTGGTTCATGTGAGTTCCACCTGTTGGTTCATGTGAGTTCCACCTGTTGGTTAATGTGAGTTCCACCTGTTGGTTCATGTGAGTTCCACCTGTTGGTTCATGTGAGTTCCACCTGTTGGTTCATGTGAGTTCCACCTGTTGGTTCATGTGAGTTCCACCTGTTGGTTCATGTGAGTTCCACCTGTTGGTTAATGTGAGTTCCACCTGTTGGTTAATGTGAGTTCCACCTGTTGGTTAATGTGAGTTCCACCTGTTGGTTCATGTGAGTTCCACCTGTTGGTTCATGTGAGTTCCACCTGTTGGTTCATGTGAGTTCCACCTGTTGGTTAATGTGAGTTCCACCTGTTGGTTAATGTGAGTTCCACCTGTTGGTTCATGTGAGTTCCACCCGTTGGTTCATGTGAGTTCCACCTGTTGGTTCATGTGAGTTCCACCTGTTGGTTCATGTGAGTTCCACCTGTTGGTTCATGTGAGTTCCACCTGTTGGTTCATGTGAGTTCCACCTGTTGGTTCATGTGAGTTCCACCTGTTGGTTAATGTGAGTTCCACCTGTTGGTTCATGTGAGTTCCACCTGTTGGTTCATGTGAGTTCCACCTGTTGGTTAATGTGAGTTCCACCTGTTGGTTCATGTGAGTTCCACCTGTTGGTTGGACAGTTTGCCTGACTCCACGCACAATATCTATACCCCGGCCGTCAATTTAGGAATCCGTTGGAATTACCCTTTAGAACCCTTCAGAACTCTTACTGTGGACGTTTAGCAGGTTTGCTATCATTTCCGACTATTTTCTCAAATTGTGAGTTAAACAGGTGACTGTGTCAGACGGGTTTCTGTGAGGTCACATAGGGGAGCAGAAAACGTTACATATTCCGCTGTTTTGATGTGGGAATGCCTGTTTCCTTTTATGAGTGTGAGGAGGGTGAGAGTAAAGATGGGACAACTTTGGAAGGGGGAGGAGGAGGGTTGAGGACTTTCTGTGGGAGGGGAGGGGCGTGAGAGGGTTTGAAGGCTTGAGTGAGGGGAGGGGATCGATGCCTCAGGGACAGAGATGGGAGGGGGAAGCTGAGGCTTTTTGTTGAAGAGTTGTCCGAATTGCACGTGTGAGTTTACTCACAGTAAAAATGTAATTGTGTGTGTGTGTCACTATCATAGGCGGTGGGGAGAGGGTGATGCAACCACCCTACTGGCAATGCGCTCGTGCTCCTTAACCCTTTGAACCCTCGCAGCCGTTTTATCAGCTGTTATTTAAACTTCCATATACCCAAGCGGCCTGATTTTTCTCCAGGGAGCTGAGGGTTCAAAGGATTAAGGATGACCATTTATTTGATGCTTACTGACCTGTTAGCCTCGTCCAATCTCACACCGAGCTCTCTTCAAATATTCGCAAAACCTTCCCTTCTAATATCCAACTGCCTTATTTCACTATCCCAAACTTTGACCCTTAACATAAGTTTTTATTGCTCTATGTTGCGGTCATGAATAACTTCACATTTACCTTCTCCGCCATATTTTTATAATTACTCCAAAAAAGTTTTATCAATGCCCTTCCCCTCTAAGTCTTGTTTATAAACTGGCTCAAAAAAGCAATCCGCATCTAAATCTAGAAATTTCTCCTCTACCTTGCCCTTTCCTTGTATTTTGACCGAATCAATTTGTGCCATTTAAAAATCTCCCATATTCATTACTCTTCCTGTTATCCTTCTGAGGTCGGCGAAATGAGTGCCAGTGTACTGGTACAGGGGCACCGCATCAGTGGCGTAGTCGCGCCCCAAGAAAATGAGAGCTACCGGGCAGCCAAGTTACCCTCCACAAGAAGAAGAGTTACTCTTCCCTTTCTGCACTTGCCTTTCCCATTTCTTCTTGGAGATTCCCATCCTGATCTTCCTTTCAGTACCATGAGTCTTATCACAATATTGGTACACCAAAGTACTCTCCTATCCTTACTGTCCCTAACCTCTGTTTACACAGAATCCTCTATCTCACTTCCCTGTCTTGTATCATCTGTTTATTTTGATACAATACCCATATTGTTTTGCCCCCTTCCATTTTCTTTTGACTGTCACATCTATACATTTTGCCGCGTAATGTTTTCTTCCAAATACTTTTGTAGATTCAAGTTTCATTTATAGAAAAGATATATCACAATCATCATTGCTCACTATAGTCATGCGAGTTAAACTCCTGGTCCATCCATCCATTGGGACCACACTCTGTACACAGTGTCGGTGCTACCAAAGCAGTCTCCTGGGCTATTGGGTACAATCCTGGATGGGTCGCCGCTCTGACGCAGGATACTCGAATGGCTAAATCATCCCAGCAAGCTGGTACTCATTTTGCCAACCTCAGAAAGATGACAGGCTGAGTCAACCCCACCTGGTATTAATTAAACAGTGAAGCAGAATTTGAACTCAGGACCCTCGGATCCCAAGCCCACAACTCTAAACATTAAGCCAATACCAGGCATAACTCCTCGTGTTTGTATGGAATACTTTTAACTTAATTTCTAAATTTTTGGCATGCCTCCACCTACCACTAATGGTGTTTTACATGATCCCCTCCATAGCCCTCCTTCCAACCTCGAGCTGAAAGAAGCCTCTATTATTTTCCTCAATCCCCACAATAAATGTTTCTGTCTCCCATCTGTTTCGGGTCCACCCTCCCTTCTGAAATCACTCCTTTTGGTAAAGAAAAATGTTTCCTACTGCTTTAAAAGTCCAAAAGCTCGTTTCAAGCAAATTTTTTACAACCAGAGCTCAACATAGATTGTAATCACAACTTCTCTTCTCTTCTCTTTCCTTTTGCTCTTGGAATGCAAGAAAACATAACCCCACAAACCCTTGCTTTCAGTTGGTTCGCCATCTGAACCTATCTTTTAACTCCTCAGCATAAAACCTTATCCATATTGTTTGCTTTTGCATGTACAACTACTAGTGTCCACCTGCCCTGGCCCAAGCCCATGCCATCTACCTTTTGTGCAATACAATCACTCGAGCCCTTCACAAAACGGAGTTTTTACAATCCTCCCTGCAGAAATCTGCATCTATATATTGTTGTGGAAATGGCTTTTTGGTGGTAAATGATACTTTGTTGAGCGAACTTATCCTTAGTGAATGTAATTTAGACTTCCAGTTTGGAGTTTGGAGCGACGGAAGGTTCTCTCAGGGGTCTCTGCCGACTTTCTCAAAGTTAAGTTTCCGGTCGTTATTTGTCCCATTTTAACTTTATTTCCTCACCTACATGCTTACTGTATGTTCTGAGCGGTTTTGTTTCAAAATTCGTGCTATTTTGTGAGTTTTCGTCGACTTTGTCTTACCGGATTCCTTGAGGCCTACCCGTCCTTCCTCTCTTGATGTACGATCGTTTTTCTTTATATTCACTCCCTATTACCTTCATTTACTATTTTCCCCACTTTCCCAACACCCCCATCTATTCCCTCCCAAATAAACACTCTGTTTCTTGTCTTAAATTAAAAATTTTAAAATTATAAAAAAAATACCTTTCTCCATGCATACACATGAGTCCCGATCCTTCCTTTCCTTCTTCCTCCTTCTGCCGGCACACCATCTTTCTTCTACTTGAGCTAATGCACTCTCACCATTACCTTCACTATTTCTTCCTCCAACCTTCCATTCCAGAATCTTACCTAATCTTCAAAAATCCATCAAAAGATAATAATTTTCCTGGTATCCTTCCTAACTATACATCACCTGTAACCACGTGTGTCTCTCCACCCTCTTCTTGATACTTTCCATCGACCCATCAGCTTCACTCCGCATTTACCGATCCAAATTCACCATACACCTCCACGATTTTACTTCAACCTTCCCTTTTCCGAATTTTACGCAATCCTTATTGAAAATAAATTAAGAAATGATTTCACTTTTGACAATACACCTCTCATAGCCACGTGATTCTTCCAAACCACATGATCTGTTTCCACCCTCTGCGTTTACCGATCCAAATTCACTATTCATCTCACAATTGTTTTCTTCAACCTTTCTTTACCGAATCTGATGAAAACTCTCTCAAAAAATAATAATAATGACAATAAAAACGATCTCTTAGAATGCTTCATCTTCCTGTTTTACACGTGTGGTTCTCATTACTGTATCATAATTCACGACTCTTTCTACTTCAACAGACTGCTCTCAATTTGACCTCTCCTTCATACCTTGTCTCGAAAGTCCAACTGTTACAACGTTTCTTCTCTTCATTCTCTTAATTCGCCTTTATTGCATCCATCAAGAAATGTTTTTTGTCGCATTTCCGAACTAAGAATTAAAAATATCCCCAGTTTGCTATGCTTGTTCTCTTTCCTTCAGTTGTCATTTTTTTCCAACATCAATGCCAATTCACCCCTCTCATCCTGAACTCTCAAAGCAACCATCACACTCTTCTCCCTCCAAGCTTCCCTCTCACTTTTCTCAAAAACTCCCCCCTCACCTTTCTCCCTCAATTCTCCCCACTCACCCTTCTCCCACCATTCATCCCCCCTCACTCACCCTTCTCAAAGTTTCCCCCCCTTGCATCCACAAAGCTGCCTCCTTCCCCTGCCCTCTCTCCTCCATCTCATCACTCCACTTCTTCAAATCCTCAACTGCCTTCCACCCCCTCACTTATTACTCCCCACTGCACCTCAACCCAGCACCACAGAGCCTTTTCTCCTCCTCATCCACCCCCCTCCCCAAGCTCTTCTGCAATCCCTCACACTCTTTCAACAATTCTCCTTACCTCCCCCCCCCTCCTCTTTTGTCCTACCCTTCCCCTCCCCTCTCATTCCCTGCACACAAAGCCTCTTCTCCTCCCTCCCTCTTCATCAACAGTGTGGACCTCAAACATCCAGGGCCTTCGCTCAAACCTGACAGATCTTTCCATACAGGTTGCCACTGACAAACCAGATATAATCTGCCTAACAGAAACTTTCCTCCCTCAAGATGTCTCTGACTCCCAAGTATCTCTCCCTGGTTACTCCCTCCTCCGGTGTGACAGACCTGAGCCTCGTCCTGGTGGAGGAGTTTCTCTCTTCATCAAAGACTCCATTCCTCACTCTCCATGCACTGCTCTCACTCCCCCACACCCACAGGAAAACCTCTGGCTACGGCTTCCCTCCACTCCCAACTCATATTTATATGTGTGTTGTACCATCCACCAGACAGTGATGACTCCAATTACAGGCGGTGTGTGCCTGCAGACTTGTCGGAGGCTGGAGTGGTGGATGCCTGTGGACATGTTGGGGCGGTGTGTGCCTGTGGACGCGTCGGGGCGGTGCATGCCTGTAGACGTGTCGGAGTGGTGCGTGCCTGTGGACGTGTCGGAGCGGTGTGTGCCTGTGGACGCGTCGGAGCGGTGCGCGCCTGTGGTTGCCGTTGGGGCGGTGCATGCCTGCGGACGTGTCGGAGCAGTGCGTGCCTGCGGACGCGTCGGGGTGGTGCATGCCTGTGGAAGCGTTGGGGCGTGCGTGCCTGCGGATGCATCAGGGCGGTGCGTGCCTCCGGATGCATTGGGGTGGTGTTTGTCTTCGGACGGCTTGGCTCCGGACGCGTTTTCGGCAGTGTTTGCTCCAGGCCAAATTTATACTATGACCGGTAGAAAATAGATTTCAAGCATTAGTTTCTTTCCATTATCACTGTTATTCTCTGCAGAATCATTTTGATGCACAGTAAGAATTGGAATTTAACACTCTTCCGCACGTCTGCCTTCCTTTCCTCTCACCTCACACTGTCTTCCCCTCCCCCACCCTTCCTCGCTCTCTTTCCCATCCTCACTCCACCCCCTCCGAATAGTGCAGCACCCTCCCTTACATCTCTCTCTCTCTCTCTCTCTCTCTCTCTCTCTCTCTCTCTCTCTCTCTCTCTCTCTCTCTCTCTCTCTCCCTCTCTCCCTCTCTCCCTCTCTCCCTCTCTCCCTCTCTCCCTCTCTCCCTCTCCCTCTCTCCCTCTCCCTCTCTCCCTCTCTCCTCTCTCCCTCTCTCCCTCTCCCTCTCTCCTCTCTCCCTCTCTCCCTCTCTCCCTCTCTCCCTCTCCCCATTACCTCTCCCTGTCCCTCTTTTCCTCTCTCTCCTCTCTCTCTCCTCTCTCCTCTCTCTCTCTCTCTCTCTCTCTCTCTCTCTCTCTCTCTCTCTCTCTCTCTCTCTCTCTCTCTCTCTCTCTCTCTCTCTCTCTCTCTCCCCCCCTTCTTTTTCTCTCCCCCCCCACCCCTTAAGTACTCCCGTCAGTGAAGTGACAGGTGGTATTTGCTTATATATATATATATATATATATATATATATATATATATATATATATATATATATATATATATATATATATATATATATATATATATATATATATATATATTTGCCGGGTGGACTGTGGGCGGAGATGACCAGGTGAATTGTGGGCGGGGTTAATGCGGAAGAGCGACGTTTTTTGTGCTGAATCATTTTCTGTGTGACGCCGGAAGTTGATTTTCTGAGCGGGAAGTTGAGAATCTTCCTGTTCCGTTAGTTGTTGACGCGCATTGTTGTAACTCTCGTTATTAGTTTTGTTGTGGGTTTGTGATGTGTTAATGCGCACATCTTCATGCTCGACACATACCTACATTGCATTAAATTGATGAAAACATTGGACTGAACACTAGTGTACAGTAACCTTTTACACAAATTATCATACAGGGTACAATAAGATACAGTACACTAAAAAATGCGCAACGCAAGATAGTTCGCGTCGCAGGGTCAGTGGAGGCGAAGGCTGAGACGACAGATACGAGAAAGGACGATGCTGTCAGCGACGAAAGTGTGGGTTGAGGTTACACAAATCGGGTTGTGGTATTGATAATTAAATGACGACATGTTTGTCAAACGACGTAAATCGAGGTATGTATTACTTACTGTACAAAGAAACATAAATCTTTAGAAGATATATTTTCTCAGCATTTTACTTCAAACTTTTCTCAATAGAATATCTCCCCTTGTTCGCAATCGCAGATGCACATACTCTTGACATTTTATTACATCACCTTAGCAAGGTATTGCTGTTTATGTTACTCCATAAATAAAAATACTACTGCTACTACTGCTACTACTTTTTAAGCAGTTTTAATCAGCTGAGGAACGTTTTTGGCCCAAGTTCATTACCAACTGCCATGGCCTGGTCTGACATACAACTGAAGGTGGCAAGAATTTGTCATTTGTTCAAGATGGCAGGAGTAACTCATCCACTCTTCACAAAAGACACAGTGGGATGTTTAACGTTCACCTCGCAGATAGGCCCCCAACTTCACATCCATCGAGGGACGGCACACTTTGTGATTGATGCAACACCCCGCATGATTCACCCTTGTAGAAGCATGGAGCTATAAAAGGTTGGCACTAGCACTAAGGTTGATGAAGATGTCAAAAGGAAAATAAAGAAAAGTGAAGGTGGTATGGAATTTGGCAGGTGCTTATCTTCGAAATAAGTTTCCTTGTACCGTATTTCTCTGCAAATAATTACTTATGGCTGCTGGTTACATCATTGCTGAGAGCACGGCTGTGCTGCTGATTCCCCTTGTTTCCAGTAAGCTGGTACTCATTTTTCCAACCTCAGAAGGTTGACAGGCTGAGTCAACACACCTGGTGTTATTTCAACGGGTATTGACAGGGGAATTAAACTCAAGACCCTAAGTCCTAAGATCTTAATCCAACCACCTTAACCGTTAAGCCAACACCAAGCTTCCAATGGGCAGTAGTAGCCATACCTAAAAAACAAAGGAAAATCAGCTCACACCACAAAATGGTCATTCAAATAAGTGAACAGAAGCGAGGTGTTACATGAATACACTTACTAGACACATGAGAGAAGTCACCTGAGCAAAGGTTTAGAATTGAAGCAAATTTACGTTAAACTACTGGGATCTTAAATAAAGGTGTAATAATTTGGAATACTAGTGCTGTACTCAGAAATTTAACTGATCAATTCAATATAACAGTCATAATCGCACAACTTCAATGATTTTCCCAAAGAGATAAAACATTGATTTCTGAGTGCACTTAATTTGTTTGTTTTTCTGGAAATGTAGTCAGATTTTGTGTTTAAGACTATTAAGGCTGGGTTATTCAGCTGTCAGGGGTTTTTTGAGGTGGGTGGTAACACTGAGTAGTGCTGGGTTAGGGTTAGTGAGGGCCCAGGGCTCGAACAGACCCTGCCTTGCGTGGGACAGGAAAGTTGGCTGCCAAAGATGCTGCAACGGGGCTTGGGGTCCAGGACTCGCTGCCTTAAGTAGGATTTCAAGGAAATCTCCCAATGTCCACATTAGTCATCCATGTGAATATAATTTTGCAGTTTCGTTGCAAGAACCAAAATATTGATCAAAAAAACAAGTTGTCACTGAAAATCCCTGGAGTAAAAAAGAAAATAAAAAAAATGCTCCAAATGAATGACAGATGGCTTGGCGCTTTGACGTATGTGATGGCATGCACATCTGCGCACATATGAAATAACTATCATGGCTGCTTCCTGGGATGTTTGGCCACAGTCATTTCGAGCGGACTGAATTTGGACTTCGAACGCATGCAATCCAGTAGGTTTCCAGGCTGGCCGAGCATACCTTTAAGTATTGTATTGGGGAGTTAGGAATAAAACAATGGCCGGATTTCGATTTGGATAAATATCACAGGAAAACGAGACTAGTTGAGAAACTTACTCTGAAAGCCAAAAGGAGATAGGACGGCTTCAGAGAGGGATATTAAACAGAAGAGCAAGGCCTTATAAGGGCAAAAGGGCAGGTGAGGACAAGTGTGGGCCTGTTGAAGAATAGCACAGGGAGAGTGATTAGTGATGAAAATGAGATTGCAAGCTTATTAAGTTGTTAATTTGCTTCATCATCATGCAAGAACAGATATATGTAGCAGATGCGAAGATGATCTATCAAGGAGGTGAGAAAGATTTGTTAGAGGAGTTGTTGGTGGAAAGGAAGTATGTATGTAGATATCTTTTAAAAACTACAAGAGGATAACAGCCCCGGGGTGAGAAAATATCCACCCAAGTGTAATGAGGGAGTTGGTAGAGCAGATAAGCATCATGTGAGCCGATATCTTTAGGGGCTCATTCGAGTCAGGATACATACCAGGGGATTGGAGAGGAACAAATGTAAGACCTAATAATAAAAATGGATCAAGGGAAGCAATGGCAAACTTTACACTTGTTCCCTTAACTTAAGCAAAGCGGAAGATATTGGAATCGTCGATTAGGGGTCAGTTACGGGACCATTGAGTAAAATCCAAAATGAATTACAGACAGTAAGCATGTTCCTTTTTATTTGTTTTATTTATTTACAAAGGAGAGGTTTTTTTTTTTTAAACAAATTTGTTGGAATTGTTTGAGGAAGTTACTGATTGAGTTATTATTTTATTTATTCAGAGGCATCTTGATTGCTGCTGATGCAATGCTCCTATTAGCAGGAAGCTGGTACTCATTTTACCAACCTCTGAAGGATGACAGGCTGAGTCAACCCTATCTGGTGTTCATTCAGCGGCCAGACACGGACTTAAACTCAAGACCCAAGGATCTTAAGCCAGACACCTCACCGTTAAGCCGACACTAGGCCTCCTGATTGAGTTGATGAAGGAAGTATACTACTCCAACTACTACGCTGGCAGGATGGCCAAGAGGTGTGCACACTTGCCTCTGAACTGTCGAGCCTGGGCTTCAATCTTGGCCCAGCTACAAACTGTCATCCTGGTGTCTTGTAGGCATGCTGAGCCATCAATGTGGGTGCCATCCCTCTGGTAGATGTTAAATTGGGTGTCCCATCTGGCGGCATGAGTTGGTGGACCTTAAATATCCCAGGGTGACCTTTGCGAAGAGTAAGCAAGCTATCATCGGCACCCTGACCAACTTCAAAATTCCTGCTCTAACCTCCGAGGGACACTGCATTAGCGGCACAGCCATGCCTTCAGCGAACGATGCAACTTGCAGTCTTGTGCTGCATACAAAAGAAGTCGATTGCAACTACGATTCCTTCAACAGCCCTAATCACTTCTACCATCTTGAGGTGTCGGCTTACATCTCCCAACATCTCTTGAACACTTTTGGTCAAAGTCTTTCAGGAATTAGCCAGTGTGCTGGTGATAACTTGCCATCTCATGGCAACAAAAGGATCAGCCTGTTCATCCTAACACCCACAGTTTTGCCTATGCCGATGATCTTGATGTGATTGCACAAGGAGGCGATTTCACCCACATTGAAGAAACGCTGACTGCAGCATGACCTGGACTGACTAACTACTACACTGTCAACCAGCTTCGATCAAATCCAGGGAAGACACAGGTCAGCCTCTTTCACCTGTGGAACTGACACCAACAAACAGCTGAAAATCAAGTGAAATAGCACATCATTGGACTTCTGTCCATATCTAGTTTACCTGGGAGTGACTCTGGACTGCACATTGACCTTTATTGAGCACGTCATGAAGACCAAATGTAAGATCAGCTCATGGAACATCAACATTTGAAAACTAACCACCACAAAGTGAGGGGCTGATCCTCATACAATCAGGATATCATCGCTTGCTCTCTACTACTTCTGGACTGAGTGTGCATGTCCAGTATGGGAAAGCTCAACTCTGTGCTCAACGAAGGCTGCCGAATCATCATAGGTTGTCTGAAATCCACCAACACGAACAGCCTCTATGTGTTGGCTGGGATTGCCCCACCAGACATCAGGAGAGCAATCACCAACAGATCAGAGTGCACCTGACAGCTACAAGACACCAGACATCCTCTGCATAACCATGTGGATGTAAGGAAGCACCTGAAATCCCAAAAGAGCTTCTGTGGCTTTCTGGAACCACTTGAGGTCCAATAAAATAGCTGTGGAAGCTTCACCTGCAAGATCTGCCACAAACAACCATAAGTACGACACCTGCAGGGAAGCTCCCCAGAGGAGCTGAGAACAAGTGGTGTACCTGGAAAGCTCTCAACCGAATGCGCACTCAGGTTGGCAGATCAAGGCATAACATGGTAAAATGGGGGTATGCTGACAGACCTTCTGCCTCCGTGAATGTGGCAAGAGTCAGACCATAGACCACCTGCCTACCTGCTCATAGCTTGAGACTCCCTGCACAGCAGAATATCTTGCTGAAGCCAACAAATGGGCAGTCGGTTATGTCAAGTCCTGGATAAAGATAATATGATGGGATGGATGGACATGATGGGATGGATGGAGACCTCCCACAGTGTCTATTGAGAAGAGAAGGTGAGTTATCATCGAAAGCCTGATGCAATTTCAAATTCCTGCCACCTTCTGTGAAGTGTCAGGCCTGGCCAGCCAGTTCGTAAAACATTTGGGCCAAAACCTTTCCCTGGTCGATCCAACCAGAAGGTGGGAATGTTTATTGTGTAGTCTTTGTCGCCGTAACCGAGGAAGGGCCTAGTTGCCAGGGAATGGTTTCATTGGAGCACTACCAAACTGATTCCGGCACCCCATGGATTTGGCGATCAGGAGAGTTTGAGGCGGGACCTTGTTGAGATTGAGTTAGAAGAACCACTCCTTTCACATCTTCAGACTCATGGTGCTGCTAAGTCAGTTTTGAATTGGCTCGGGGACACAATCCTGGATGGGTCGTCACTCCAATGCAGGATACCCAAATGGTTCACTCTTTTGTAAGGTGGTTCTCATTTTTCCTGATTACAGAAGGATGTCAGGCTGAGTAAACCAACTTGGTGTTATAGTGCACTATGATGTGTAATTTCGTAGAATTTTTGTGCCAAAATTGATTTTTTTGCAGTTTTGTCAACTATAGGGGGTAAATTAACAGAAAAATTCGGGGTGAATTTTTTCGTGAACTTTTAGGGTATTTGGGGCGGCCCAAATATTTCTTGGCCTATATCTTCGCTCCTAGACATAATAATGTCCTTTATATGTATGTTCTATATCCTATATATGTCCTATAATATGTTCGCTTCATAATATTGGTGTCTAGGATAGGGTTTATGGGGGCTCTGAGTTCAATTATGATGGTTATTAGGTGACCTGAGGTCAAGGTCATAGGTCCAAGGTCACCACAGGGTCATAAATAGCCTCAAACGGTCAATTAGCCAAAATAATTGAACTATATCATGTAGTACCACTTTATATGGGTTTTTGTGGGTGTGGAATTCAATGGTGACATTCTTTTTTTTTATTGGAGGTCATGATCAGGGTATAAAGGTCATGGTCAAGGTCATTTGGGTGGGCAATTGTAATGTATTTCAAGGAACATGTATTTGAAACTCTCTGGGTATACCCATAATTATAATGATGAGCGTCCCGTCACAGACGGATTCCGTTCCATGAGCTCAATATGACAACCAGTGGCGGCTCTTGTAAGAGCCGGATCGCAGTCGATGTACTCCATGGCCTTACCTAATGAGGCCTACAAAACGTCCTTGTACACGACATTTTTGGTGTACACTACTCCTTTTTATTTTTGGACTCTGGTTTTCACTGTCGGTCGCACAAATTATGACCACACAAATATGACACTGAATTTTTTTGGACTCAAAATAGTTACATGGGACATAGGACACATAGATAGGTACCAAATATGGTGTATGAAGTCTCTAACGTGAGACCTTAACCCGGGTAGGGACTTCGATGACACGGCTGTAACGTTTCATCATGGAGTAAAGTATTCAACTGCTAAGGATTCTTTGGACGAAAAGTGTTTATTCTGCTTCAGAGTTGAAGTTTGACTATTGCCACTACGTATGATGCACTCTTATAGATACGAAGTTTCTTTCAGTCCAGGTCACAGTACCGAGAAAAACGTGAAGCGACCGCGAGGAGGAGCATAAAATTGGTCCTTCAGTATTAATATATAGATAAGTTTAATATGATTAATCAAGTAAGATAAGGTACTTACAGATCATATTTGTTTATGGAAATAAATTCCAATTAACAGAGCTAAATTGTCATATCCCCCTAAAAATGCAGTATCGAATTACATTTCCATTAAAACTTCCTTTATGATAAATTTCTGTTCATCAAACATAACTTTTAACTTTACCATTATAAACTTTCAAATCAAATGATTTAGGATCTACATAATGTGTTGATCAATAAAAATAGTCATTATACATGTATCTTGATGTGTTCTGCCCCTTATGGGACACCATGTATTTCTGGGGATTTCCCCGGGATTTCCCCATTGAACCATGCTGGTGCCAAATCCATCATGCCATGTTTTGGAAAATTACTGGAGAAAAGTGGTTCTCTTGAGAGGTATGTATGCTAAAACTTCCACCTATATCATAATGTAAAACCATAGTCTCTAAATTATTATGTTATTTGGTCAAATATTCTATTTAAATTTAAACTTTCATTATATTAACTAGTTTGTGTATGGTGGCCTATAAGTGCCATACATTTCTGACTAAAATTATAGCATAAAAACAGAATGATACATATATTCAAGTCCAATGAAAATAACATTCTATGTAATGTAATATTAAGGTAGACTATGATTATATGATATCAAATAATTTTTAAAAAAGCAAAAGGCATTCTTAGTTAAAAAATTATTATCAAATCTGTGTTGGCAGAATAACTGAATATGAACCTGGTGGTCTGCACATCTTGCCCATTATTTTCTTCTTTATTTTCAGGTGTTTCCCTGTATCACTGTGAACGTGCCCATGCAGTCAAGCTCTGAACACTTTAACCTCCCTGAAAAAATGTCTCAACAAAAAGCTGCAGAAGTGAGGACTTGCATCATTTGCAAGGAGGGAGACTCTGTCAATAAGAAACTTGTTGATAAACATGATATATCACTCGTGAAACATCTAAAAGAAAAGGTGGTGGAGCGGGCTAATCTCGGTGATGTGAACCTCAAATCACTGGCAGATCATTTCATTAGCCTGTCTGAGTCAGATTTCCGTAATGTCTGTTATCACAGCGAGTGTTGCAAACCTCTTGCAAACAAGGCCAACTTAGAGATGTGTAGAAAACGTGCTCTTCCCCAAACACCAACTCTTTCTGATGCATCCTCTATCTCTGATGTATTGCCAGTGATTCCAAAACGTGGAAGGCAATCAAAGACAGATAAATCTGAGGCAGCAAGGCCTCTTATAAGGCAGAAAGGTGCTAAAGTGCTTCTGAAGGAAAAGAAATGTATATTCTATACATGTTCTTTTTGTCCAAAATCATTACAAGGGCTGCACAGAGTAGTATCGGATCCTAAGGGTCAAAGGTTTATAGAAATCAAAGGGGCTACTGATGATGACTTAGTCAGATTGAGTCTAGCTGAACTGTCAGATCCTGGAGATGCAGCAGCATTAGAGAAATACTATCATCGAGACCGTCTTGGGTTTGCAGACAGACGTTGCAAGGAACTTGGAGATAGCGATGCATATAGACATGTGAGAAATGTGTGTGATGCTGAATTTGTTGTGTATGTGAGAGATTCCCTAAGTGTAGATGACTGTGTCCTTAGCATGACTGAGTTAAATGACTTTTATCTTGATCTGTTGAAGGAGAAGAAAATTTATGAGCAGAGAAGTGACAATCACAAGAAGCACTTGAAGGAGTTGATTGAACAGCATGTGCCAGATGTTGAATTTGTTGAGCCTCCAAATCGTAGGCAGAGTCACAGAGTTATGAGGAAGAAGTCAGTGGGCCAAGCTGTTGAGTTTGCAACTGCAGACACAGATGCATGGGTTCTAATAGATCTATCTTGTGCCCTGAGGAAAGAGGTTCTCGGTGCAAGAAATTGGAAATTCACAGGTGACTTCAATGACTTAAAAAAACTCCCCTATGCTAGAGTTCGTAATAACGCATATCATGTATGGCTCTGAAGCTAGAAGAATCTCAGGACAGCATGAAGCAGAGGTGAAGAAGAAGGTTGATGTTGTATGCCAGCTGATTGTGCAGAGCTCATTGATTCTCAAGAATATCAGAATCAATGCACCCCACAGGCTTGAAGAGGACTTCTTTACCCATGATCATGAGGAGGCTGACTCACAGGTCCCTCTTCATGTTCTTCACTGCATAAAGGACTGTGCATTCAGACATATTGTTGTTGCATCTCCAGACACTGATGTGTTGGTCCTCTTTATTGACCTCGTCGCACATGGACGTTTGGAAACTTTGACCACACTGGAATTTCACACAGGAAAGGGCAACAAGTTCAGAAAGATCGATGCGGTGGAGAGAGTGAGGAGCATCGGCCATCAGAAGTGTCAAGGTCTCGTCGGGGTACACTACTTCACTGGTGCTGACTGGGGTGGTAAGTTTGTGGGTGTGACAAAGAAGTGGTGGATCACAGAGTACTTTAAATTGGACCCCACTGATCCCATCATTGATGCCTTCCAGAGATTGGGAGATGACCCTCTCTCATCGACTGAACTTGTTTGGTCGTGGGTCGTGAAAGCACCAGCAGCAACGCCGGAGAGAGCTCGCTGACCACGCCAGGGGCCCGAGGTCAGGCGAGGCCGTGGGGAGTCGACGTCATGACCTGCTCACCGTCGCGCCACGAGGGCGCGGGTAAGACCCTCCGGTCTCACGGGACCCGTTCGGTTCTCCAGGTCCCGTGCCATAAAGGTTTACGAACCCCATCCACCTCCCTGCCTATGGGGAGGGGTTTTCTTTGCTTTTGTATGACTGCTGTGGCACCGTGCCCCTATAAGTAGACCTGTGTAAGTGACTGTACATTGCTTGTATTCGGTGGTAACGCTTTCTATTGTTTCTTGTACATTGCATGACTGCCTTGCTTCTGAATACGTGTGTGTTATAATAAATGTCCTTGTTCGAAATGTATCCTGTTCGTCGTCTTTTTCCCTTTTGAAAGTGCCATCTTGAATCGCGGAATAAATTAGTAGTGAGTTTTGAACACCCGGGTAAAGAAGAGAATCTGATCCTTCGAGTTCGTTGATAACACCGCTCGGTTATCACTGTAGCACGGAACGGGTCGCTTAAGCGGTTCGTGTCCTTGGCCGACCTGCGGCGAGGTACGATCGCCCGGTTGACTACTCACGCAGGTACTTAGGTCGGTCGAATTTGGCGAGCAACCCTATCCTGCGCGGGTGGGCAATTGGCACGATCGTGATGAGGTTAAACCTCCACCCGTGACTGGCTCCTGGCGGTAGTTCCAGGAGGGTCACGACTGAATTGTCCGTCCGGTGGGCGACGCGGTTGCGATTGGAGTCATGCAATCGCTCGCATGCCAGGCGGGCCAGAATTCGTAACAATATTTACCAGCCACCTTGATGGTTAAGCCAACACCAGGATAGATTGAGTTATGTGAGCGACTATATCATTTAGACATCATGGTTTGAGGAGATTCCTCCTATGTCTGATTTTCCTTAAGGGTGGTGGGGGGGGGGAGTTGGGAGTTTCAAGAAGAAAGGGGGAGGGGAGTACAGAGTTGAGGAGGGGGAGGGCAAAAAGTTGGAAGAGGGGGGTTGAGGACTTGCTTTTTGGGGGGGGTTGAGAACTTGGGGTGGGTAGGCAGTTTTGAAGAACTGGAGTGGGGAGGGTGTTTGGAGAATTGGGGAGAGGAGGAGGTTTGAAAAATTGAGGTGGGGAGAGGCTTTGAATATTTGGGGTGGGGAGGAGGTGTGAGGAATTGTGCTGGAAAGGGGGGGGGGGTTAAGAATTGTGGTGGGGAGAGGAATTGAGTTGAGGACTTGTGATTGTGTGGGGAGGACAGGTACGCTGTATCAACGTCAACAGGTACTGGCGATCTGCTCGGTATTCGAATTGTAGTAACTACCGAGTCCGTATATCTCTATCAAAGCGACACTCTGACACCCTTTATTAAGAAAAAAAATACTCAAGAAGTGATGAGTAATTGACAGTGGTGCAACCAGAATTTTTATAAGGGGGGGGGCGTGGTGGGGGTCCCACATTGTCTGTGTTGTGCAAATTAACCACGACGGACTAAAAGGAGTATAGGGTGAAGTAGAGAAGGTCTATTTGTCGACTTTACACTCCACATTCGGGACGAGGGCCGTACTCGTACTGACTCCCTCCAGCTTTCTCGTTGCACTCCTGGTAACTTGAGATGCACAGACATGTGAGCGCAGCAATGGCTCATCGCCTTGGGGGGGGGGGGGGGTGAACGTTCCGCATGTATGACGTCACCAGCCGACACGTCCGAGTCAAACCACCAACCTCCTCGTTCTTCCCTCCAGAAGCTTCAAGACAGTTGTTTACCACCTTCTCAGATCATCGCTCATCCAAAACCATGACCTTTTGTACCCCCATTAACCCTCCCCTACCCTTCTTTCCTCCTCACATCCCTGATTTGTTCAAGTTTCCCTGTATTTTGCCCCCCTGAACCCAGCTGTTGATGCGTTTCCCTCCTCTCTGTGCAACTGTTCCTTTTGTTCCGTCACGTCCTCAATGCCGATGTATCGGTTACGTCATTACCTGTACCTGTACCTGTACCTGTACCTGTACCTGTACCTGTACCTGTACGTACAGGTCAGAAACTCAGAAGAACCATGAGCGAAAATGCGGCTCGCACTTTCTCACAAAAAGCTAACATCAACAACCGGTCTGAGAAAGGTTCGACGAGACGGACTGGTGGGTCATCGAGGACAAAGAAAGAAAGAGAGAGAGAGAGGGAGAGAGCGCGGTAATAAAACGTTCGGTCGTAAACAAAAGGGAGGAGACGCGACGTGGAGGGGCGGAAACCAAACAATTAAAAATACAATAATTAATTTTAAAAAAGAAAGGGGGTGTGGGGGGAGACAGGGGTCGAGCAGGTGAGAAAGGAGGGAAGCGAGGAGTTGTGGTCGGAGGGGCCGGAAAGAGATCCAGACGCTAAGATAGGCACTCGACGATCGGCCGCCGCGCCCCTCGGCCTCACTCGGGCCGCACGTACATGAGCCGAGTGCGTTGAGTGATGGGAAACTGCCTGAAAGTGGCGAGCCTCGACGATGTGTCCCTCCTGCATGACTCGGATGCCGGAAGCGGCGGAGAGCAAGACCTGGGCCCACCTCCCCCCTACCAGGTTAGATTCCGCGTCCGCCTCACACGCTCGCGGAGGCCCCTCAGTGCAACTAGCCGAGGTTGGGGGCACCGTGTCTAGCTAGGCCGCGACATCGGGACGGTGATCGTTCGGCCACAGACGGGACGGAGCTGCCTCTCCTCAGTCGGTTCGTGTCGGGAAACGATGAACAGGCTTTCTCTGACTCCGCATAGGCCCGGATACGTGCGCGGTGAGAGACCTCTCTTATTGATGGTCTTTAGGATGCCGGAGATAGTTGCACCAGGTTGCAGGATGTTCGAGCACTTTGTGTTGTTTTTTTTTTGGTGTTCGTGTCGACGTGTCCACGCAAAGAGCACTCTCACTCGGCGAGAGGTTCGTTGGACATCGAAAAGAGGCACGACCCGTGATACCTACGATCCTCGGTTCGGAACGAGCATCTTGGTTGTGGCTGCTGAAGGTCGTTCACCTTGAAGGTCCTTTGGTCGTGACCGAACGGGTGCGAATTGCGTCCACGGGACGAACAAGACCCGAGCGTGGAACCCAGCGACTCCGTTTGGGTGTTTAATTACACAAAGGGCTTCATTGTGGGCCCTTTGGGGGTCATGCTCGGCACGTTACTGGTAAACGGGACCACAAGCACGGATATGGGGGGGGGGGCTTCCCCCACCTTATCTGTATCATTTGTTAACCTTCCATCCTTTAGATTTCCATGAGCCTCGACCTCGATATAAAACAATGATTCCTCCGTCCCTTACCACCTATGAATCCAGTAAATTAAATCCTTTTGTTTATTTTAATTCCGATAAAAAAAATCTAAATTGTAAACGTTCGGAGATTAAAAGTCATAAAAAAAAAATTATATATATATATATATATATATATACAGGTACATACTTTGTGTGACCGATGGTGCATTTCTACCTGTTCTGACCCTTTCCGAACCAACTTGGCATCGGTTTCCTAATTGAACGAAAGTAAATAAATACCAGAATGGGCACTCTGTAGAGCGGATACCCCCCCACCAGGTTGAACCTTTACGTTTCGTATCCCAATGATAGACTGGATCTGGACCCGGACCCAGATGTGAACCAAAATCTCATCGGTTTGTCCTTGTCACACACCCGACCTGCCCACCAAGTTTCATCCGAACCTGTCCACAACTTTTTCAGATATTCTATACACAAACAAAGAGACAAATGGGGATGAAAACATAAGCTTTGTCCACCTTTGGTGGCAGAGGGTTACAAGACAGGGCATTTGTAAATGTGCAGCCATGTTGAGAGGGGGGGTAGAGGAGTGGGAAGAGAAGAGAGAGAGAGAGAGAGAGAGAGAGAGAGAGAGAGAGAGAGAGAGAGAGAGAGAGAGAGAGAGAGAGAGAGAGAGAGAGAGAGAGAGAGAGAGAGAGAGAGAGAGAGAGAGAGAGAGAGAGAGAGAGAGAGAGAGAGAGAGAGAGAGAGAGAGAGAGAGAGAGAGAGAGAGAGAGAGAGAGAGAGAGAGAGAGAGAGAGAGAGAGAGAGAGAGAGAGAGAGAGAGAGACAGACAGACAGACAGACAGACAGACAGACAGACAGACAGACAGACAGACAGAGAGAGAGACAGACAGACAGACAGACAGACAGACAGACAGACAGACATAGAGATGCTGGGGTTAGGGACAGTGGAGATGAGAGAGGATGAGGTGGGGGGGAGGAGGGAGAGAGAGGAGACTAGGGAGGGAGAAGAGGAGAAGAGGAGTAGAGGGAGAGAGAGGAGGAAGGATGAGAGGTGGTTTGGGTCACAATTAGGGAAATAGATGACCTTATAGATTTCAGGATCAGTGCTCACTCACTCACTCACTCACTCACTCACTTGCTCACTGGCACACAGCATCGTTGGAATAGCTTTTCGTATTCCTTTTGGAACCGGCCAGGCCTGACCTTTGACTGAAGGCAGCAGGAATATGAAAATTGATTCGGGGTGCCAGCGATAACTGACATACTCTTCTCGAATGACACCGTGGCATCCGAATGTCGACCTCACAGTCGGGTCCTCCAGGTTAATGTCTCTCCCATGGATGGTGCACAAATCACCAGGATGGCAGTTTATAGCTGGGCCAAGATTATAAACCTACACCCGACAGCTCAAAAATAGTGTTCATACCTTAAAGTTATCCTGCTCGAATGTGTGATATCAAATGTGATTTGGTGGACTTGCAGGGGGAGTGCAAGCAAATTTCTTTACTTGTCTCAACGCTAATAAATTTTTTTTTCCATACATAGTCGAGGCTCGTGGAAGAGCTAGAACTGGTACAGTATAGTGAACAGATCAGGACACAACAGTACAAAAGGAAAAGGACAAAGGACAGAGGACAGAGGAAGAAAGGGGTGAGGGGAAACACCACCAGCGGAGTTGTCGGCTCAGATAGAGGCGGACTTGGACAAACAATGGGTGTAGGAAGGAATGTGGGTTGGGGGGGGGGGGCAGGAGAGGATACATGGGGTGGCAATATAAATAAAGAAGGAAACTCTCAGGGGGGAAAAAAAACTTCAGATTTTGAAGGATGAGGGATTGGGGTGGGATTAATGAGGGGAGTAAAGATCATTGTTTTGGATTGGGGATTTATATCAAGGCAAGTTTTTCCGACTTTTCCAGATAAATATGCACTCCCTTCCTTCAACTCTTGCCCTGAAGATGATGCCATGGTGATGGGACGTGGATTGCAGCGATTTCGGGAAATTGGGCCTGTGAAGGGTCCACGAGGCATAAACCTCGTTCCAATGATGGCTGCCATTTATCATCGAGGACAGAATCGTTTCCCGATTTTTAAAGATTTTGTTTGTGACCGCATCAAAGTGAACCGCAGATATGACATATTGGTGTCCCTTTGGTGACGTAATGCCTCAGTTCTGATGTAAAAATCTTTTAGATGCAACTTTTCATGATTAAAGGCCCAGATGGCCAAATGCACGCCTGTTGTTGGCTTAATGGTTTGGGGTGGTGGGCTTGCGATCCTCAGATTCTGAGTTCAAATCCCACTCGGCTGTTGAATTAATACCAGGTGGGGTTGACTCAGCCTGTCATCCTTCTGAGGTCGGCGAAATTGAGTACCAGCTTGCTGGTATCCCATGTCGGAGTGGTGATCCATCTAGGATTCTGCCTAATAGCCAAGGAGACTGCTTGGGCAGCACCAACGCTCTGCACAGAGTATGGTCCCAATGGATGGATGGATAGCCTAATGTTGGAAAACCCACACCACGACTGTGACCCCCTCTCTCTTCCCATTTTTAAATTTCTAAATGCACCTACACAGTACGCATGCATCCTGAAATGTATTGCTTTGCGCCTCACTTTGATTGCTTGATGGAATGCCTTTTTGTGCTGTTTTTAAACATAGGTTGCCTTACTTGATCAGCGAGACATGCAGCTTGAATGCAGCCATTGTCCCGGCAACTACAAAGTCATCACGCGTGCGTTATCGTGTTCATGCCCGATAAGTTTGCACCAAATTTGACGTTCAGAGCTGTTTTGATGGAACCTTTGTTCATTGTATGTTCATCATCATACTTTATGTCAACAAGTGTTTTCTTGGTGTGTTTTGTTTGTGCACCAGACTTGGTGGTTTAATGGTTATAGCATCCACTCTGAGTCTGGGAGGTCGGTGGTTCAAACCACGGCTGAGTCGTACCAAAGATTTAAAAAATGATACTCAGCATTTAATTGGATAGAGCATGGACAAACAATGCTGGGGCGACAATGGAAAACCACCCAGTATAACACCTGCCAAGAAACTGCTTTGGCAGCACCAACGCTCTGTAAGACTTTTTGAGTGCTTTGTTTGTTGTTTTGTATATCTGACTTCTATGCCCTCCTGAACCTTTGGATGGAATGAGTTGAAAATTGGTGGCTGTACTCGTGGTGTGTATTGGAAGGTTTTAAGTGGTTAAAGAAAAAAAAAACTGTAGCCCCAGGGATTCAGGATGGGGGAGGACTCCAATTCTCTGTATGTAAATCCGTGTGGTATAGTGCCACTCCTTGTGGGAGGGTGTATTGTAAGAGCAGTACTAAAACACCCAAACTTTGGGGGAAGTTAACCCGTCACTTCTTCGCCAGTGAGAATAATGAGCACGGTGCAAAAATAAACAAAAAAAATTATAACTTTTGTAACAGTTGCTACAAGTAGATGCATCTATAAACGGTTGTGCCAGACTCGTAGATGCCTGCTCTTGTGATAGGTTTATGCATGAGTCGTTGAGCTATCGAGCCGAGGTTTGAATTTGTTTTGAACTGTCATCCTCGTGTTCAGCATGCTGAGTGAAGCGTCAACGTGTGTGCATATCCATCCGAAGGACATTAAGCTGCAGGACGTCTCAGCCAGCAGTGGTTGTTTGTCGAAGTTCAATTTCTCACAGTCTTTTTGTGAAGAGTACGCAAGTTATAGCTGGCACCCTGAACAAATCCATAATTCTTGCCCTCATCCGAAAGACGAGCAGAGTGATGACTTCGTCTTCATACTTGAGTGTGGGCCACACCAATGCGATGCAACGTGACTGTCTTGGGGGTAATGGTATGAAATTGCGGAACGTTTCTGCGCCCCATGACGCACCAGGCTACACCAACCAATGCCAAAGGACTGGCCTTCATGGGTTCCACCATGAAAAACCGAGATGGTGAGTAATGACTGGTCTTTCTGGTGAGCTTCACATGTACAGTAACAAGAGAAGAACGAGATGGCTTTCCTTTCCACTGAAAGGGAGGCTGAAAGGGAGGCTGAAAGGTTTGAAGTCAAATTGGAGATGAAGCCTACCCCTGTTAATCCACCCCAAACCCACCCTTCTTTAAATTCTCTGTTTTCCTTCCTGAAAGCCCCTGTAGTATCCATCTTGTTTACCCTGAGTACTCCACCACATCCCTCTCCCTTCCACAGATCTCCTGATGTCCCTGTTCCATACTGTTGTGCTTCCCTCTCTCGCCCCTTCTTGTCTCCTGCTCATTTTGTTATATGTTCTGTGTTAGCTCTTATACAAGCCTCGACGAAGTATACAAAAATAAAGCCTCCCGAGGTACAGAGTGCCTCAGGAAGGTAGTCACCCAGAGAATGTGACTAACTTGTAGATTTGAGTTCCAAAGTTCTCAGACTTTGTTTCTCCAAAATTTCCAGCATTTTAGAGTTTAAGTTTGAATGGCTGTTGATTCTCCCTGATGTTTGCTGATGATTCTGGTAAAGAATCTGTGTTGGTTGGGAAAAAGGATATTTTTGAAGTTGTTGGTTATGTCCAAATCATGGACATTTGGTTATGTCCAAATCATGTATGAGTGACTGTTTAGTGGTATATTGTGTTGCGTGCATGGAGAGCGTTTTTTTACCCCACGCATGCGAAACAAAAAGTGGGGCTAAGCAATTGGTTCATTGGGAAGGTCTGTCTGTCTATAGAGGAACAACTTGCTTTCAACTGAATGTTATATTTTGAACATGGTACAACACAAATCGAAACATATATTGGAATACAAACCTGTAGTTTAGCAGCACATTGGTCCTGAATTTGGCAAATTGTCTGGAATCTGGTCCCGATCGTCCATGTCCTTGTTTCTCAAGACTCATAGGGTAAGGTGTTTTGGGAACTCTCAAGTTTACCTTGTGATTTGATATGGAATATATTGTTGATTATATAACACGCAAAGGTATAGTATAACACCGGTCAACAAGCGTATCATGAGACTAAGGATTCGTCACTCCTTGGGTGTCATTTCCCTGGTCTCTGTCTAAGCTCCGACTGAGGAGTGTGATCTCACTGTGAAGGACACATTCTATGTCGCGCTCGAGTCTGGTGGATCAGTGCCCCAGGCGAGATACTCTTCTCGTCTTGGGGGATTTCAATGCATTGATTGGCACTGATAGGGTTGGTGTGTGTTGGTCTCCATGGGTCTGGAACTGTGAACCTGAATAGCACTAAGTTCCTTTACTTTTCAAGAAGTCATTGTCTTAGAGTGGCTGGTTCATGGTTTCAGCGCCCACAAGCTCATCGCTGGACTTTGTATTCCAACGCTGGCGGTGTGGCAAAGGAGATTGACCATGTCCTCGTTGATGGTCACTGGAGGATGGTCCAGAACTGCATGGTCTACCAGAGTGCTCAATTCCTCAATACCGACCACAGGCTTGTTGTCGCAACTCTGAAGTTGCAGCTTAAATCCGGGAGAATGGTACCATCCCAGCCTCGGATGGATGTTGGCAAGATATAGGATGAGAAGGTAGCTGAGGTATTTGTGAGCAGGCTGAGTGGGGATTTGGGGGGTCTGGTTGCTTTGGGAATCTTGAAGAGTTGTGGAGTACTTTCAAGACTACCATGCTGTTGCAGGTGGATAACTTGGAACTGGCTGCAGGGTGAAGAAGAATTTTGTCTCTCAAGGGACACTGGATATCATTGACCAGAGTCGCAGGGCCAAGCTTAATGGTCGAGTTGAGCTGTTCAGGGAGCTGCAGCATAAAACTGTACGTGTGCTGAGGGTGGACAATGAGGCATGTGTGCGAGGAATCTGTGAGGGGGTAGATCATCACATGTGGTCAAGTGATTCTCGTCCCGCTTACAGGAGAATTCGTGCATTACGTTCCTCCAAGCCCATCCCTCGGTGTACTGCAGTTCGAGCGGAAGGTGGTGGACTCTTGACAGAGGGGTCCGAAGTGAAGACCCATTGGGCCATTTACTTTGAGTTGCTGTACCAGGCTGACCCACCAGCTGTTGAGTTGGACATCTGGGTTGTTACTATTCCGATTGCTGACCCTACAATCAACTGTGGTCCACCTTCGTTTATTGGAAACACAGGCTGTGGTGAATGGTGTAGTAGATAGCAGAAAAATCGTGCAAATTATGATACAAGCATCAAATTTGGCATTTCTGTTCTGCAGGGCTTTCTGATCAAATCTGCCCGATTGGCCATTTGAAAATCCAAATTTTGAAAAATTTGAAAAAAAAAAAAAAATTCAAAAAATATTGAAGTCATAGCTGGCTGAAATTCTTGAAGCACAAGTGAACATCCCAGACAGAGAACCAAGGGGAGATGCAGTCATCATTGATGGCTCAGCACTTATCAATGCCCTACCTCCACGCACTTCAAAGATATTTGATGACTATGCAAAAGAAGACATCATCCCGAAGGTGGAATCCTATGGTGCCAGGTACGAGAGGGTGGACGTAGTGTTTGATGTGTACAATAAGTCAAGTCTGAAGTCCGAGGAAAGGTCGAAAAGGGGGCAAGGAATCAGAAGAAGAGTGACAGGAACCAGTAAGACCCCAAGTAACTGGAGAAGCTTTCTCCGAGATGACAGCAACAAGACTGAGCTGTTTCACTTCCTTGCGGAAAAGATGTGTGAAGCACAGACGACAAGCACAGTCATTGTCACAAAAGGAGAAGATGCCAAAAGCAACACAAGGAAGTCACTGGATGCTGTGTCTCCATGTTGTCATGAAGAAGCTGACACTCGAATATTCGTACATGCCAGGGATGCAACGACGGATGGTGGCAAGTCCATTATCATGAAGGCTAATGACACGGACGTACTAGTCATAGTAATATCTGTACTGCCATCCTTACAGGAACTAGGTCTTGAGAACATGTGGATTGCCTTTGGCCAAGGAGCCAAGGTGCGATGGATTCCAGTCCATGAGGTTGTTTCTGCAATAGGGCCTGAGAAAGCTAGAGGGATCCCATACTTCCATGCGTTCACTGGATGTGACGTCGTGTCTGCCTTCCGCGGTAAAGGGAAGAAAACTGCATGGCAGACTTGGAACGTCTTTGATGATGTTTCTGAAACATTCACCAATCTCATCCAGCATCCAACATTGATTCGTGATCTTGACTTTTTTGAAGTTTTTTTTTTTTTTTCAAATTTTTCAAAATTTGGATTTTCAAATGGTCAATCAGGCAGATTTGATTAGAATCCCCTGGAGAACAAATGTGCCAAATTTGATGCTTGTGTCATCATTTGCACGATTCCTCTCAAAAATTGCTGTTATCTGCCCCACGAGAACCAGTTGAAATGTGGTAAAGCTCCTGGGATCTGTGGCATCCACGCTGAACTTCTCAATGCTGGTGGAAATGCTGCACTCGTGTCGTTGCATGCAGATCTGTGCTCTGTCTGGAACAGAGGCATCATCCCAACTGACTGGAAGAGGGGCCTTGTCCCTCTCTGGAAAGGGAAAGGTGATTGCCAGAACTGCAACAACTACCGAGGGGTGACGCTGCTCTCAGTGACGGGCAATGTCTTTGCTCAGATAATTCTAGATAGGGTTCGCCACCATCTGCTTGAGCAGCAGCGTCCAGAGCAGTCAGGCATTACACCCAAGAGTTCAATGATTGAGCATATCCTTGCTCTTCAGGTCCTCACCGAACGCAGATGTGTGTTTCGGCAGGGGCTGCTCGCAGCCGATGTTGATCTATGCAAAGCGTCCAATTCAGTGAATTGGGATGCCCTCTGGAGGATTCCCAGTCTTCGTGGGGTACCACCAAAACTAATCAATTTGATGTATAAACTATACTCTGGTACTGAGAGTGCTGTGAGATGTGGTGGTACCATCTCTGACTTTTTTTTTTCCAGTTGTTACTTGGGTTCGTCAGGGTGTGTACTCTCCCTCACACTTTTCAGTGCTTGTATGGACTGCATTCTGGGGAGGATGCTGGAGAGATCAAGCTGTGGTGCATCGTTTGGGAATGTCAAGATCTCTGACCTTGATTTTGCAGACGATGCAGTCATCTTTTTGAGATTCTGGATATCCTTTTGGTGCCCTCGAGATGCTGAATTGGGAGTCTGAGCTGCTAGGATTATGGATTTCCTTGGTCAAAATGAATATGGGGGCTTTCAATGACATCTTGGATGCTGCTATCTTGTCTGTACCTGTTTGTGGTCAGGATGTTGAGGTCACATGGAGATTCACTTGCCTTGGCAGTGATATTCATGTCTCTGCTGGCTGTGAGCCAGAGGTCAATTGACGTCTGGGTCAGGCCTGTCGAGTCATGGATTCACTGGATCATGTGGTGTGGCGCTGTCGGTACTTGTGCGGGAGGATGAAAGTCCGAGTATTTAGGTCCTTGGTGCTTCCCATCTTTGTCTGTGGATGAGACTCGTACTCTGACCAGGGATCTGAGATGGAGACTTAACTCCTTCAGTACCAGGTCACTTCGGAGAATCCTTGACTATCGCTGGTCGGACTTTGTGTCCAACGAGCGGTTGCTGAGGGAGACTCAGATGAGATTTATGACCCGTATAGTCCGTGTGTCATCTGCGGCCGTATGGACATGTGGCTCGTTTTCCTGATGCTAATCCTGCTCACCAGATTCTCTCAGCGAGGAAGCCTCGTGAGTTGTGGAGCCAATGGTCCGACCACGTGCCTCGTGGTTGCAGCAGGTTGATCGACATCTCAAGGAGATGGGGATGGGCCAGGCATCTGCTTGGGGGATGGCCAGACGGAGGCCCCTGGAGTACCAGTGGGAAGTGGACGCAGTGGTGCGCTGTTACAGTGCAAGCTCCCATACCTGAGCTGACCTGACTCTAAGGTTGGCTGATGTAATCTGTTGATTGTAATTTAGAGTAAAGTACAGTAATATAAATACGTGACACGTGGAATGTTGATGGTAGATGTTACAGCTTATTTATTTATCATGCGTCTTCAGGGAAATTCTGTCCTCTTCTCGATGTAGAACTATTTTGTGGAACTAGCAATTTCTGGCTCTCTCTGATTATAGAACAGTTTCTTATTTTAAGAGTGGTTTCCCAGGGGATAGGATTTTCTGGAATGTTTGTGAACAGTTTGTATAAGAAGCAAACTGAGAGGAGAGCATCACCATTTGCTTTGCTGTGTGCAGTGCCATCTCGGCTCTCTCTGTATCGATTTTTTTCCTCCAAAATTGATGTATATCGGTAGGCTCATACCGGTATATACTGGTATGTCAGTATTAAAAGCCAATTTTTTTAATGCAGGTTCCAAAAATACGTAATGATACAACGGTCAATTACGTATTCCGATATTAGCAAATGCAAGGCCAGTCTGACTACTGTGGATCATGTAATCAGTAAATTGGCACAGGCTGGTATGACTTTCACAGATCGCTGTACCGATAATCGGCACAGTCCGGTATGATTATTGCGAATCGCTGTACTGGTAATCGGCATAGTCCGGTATGATTATTATGGATTGCCGTATCGGTAATCGGCATAGTCCGGTATGATTACTGTGGATTGCCGTATCGGTAATCGGCACAGGCCGGTCTGACTTTCACAGATCGCCGTACCGGTAATCAGCACAGTCCTGTATGATTATTCCGGATCGCTGTATCGGTAATCGGCACAGGCCAGTCTGACTACTGCGGATCGCGTAATCGGTAAATTGGCACAGGATGGTATGACGATTATGGATCTCCATGTCAGTAATCAGCACAGGCTTTCTAAAGCACACCAAATTCATACAAAATAAGCAATTGGCAATTGCTATAAAAACAGCCACGAGGGCAAAGCAAATGTGATTGCCTGTACGGTGCTCATGTGCTGAGAGTTAAAAGTTAAAACCTACTGTACCTACTTCCTGGTATGTCTTTATGTCATACGTTCCACTCTTCCAAATGCAGCCGAGTGCATCAAACCTTTTAAAATCATGTGCGGTATTTAAAGATTGTGAACACCTTTCTTTGATTTGTTGGTGATATACCGATTACGTTTTTTTTCATATCGTTTTTTTCCCTGTATACATTACCGGTATATTCAAAATTTCAATACCGGTATATCAATATGAAAAATTACACTGGTATTTCGATATATCACCGGACCCTCGTGCCATCCCAGTGTGTTGCATTAATTTTGTCCAATCTTTCAAATAAATAAAGACTTTGGACAACTCTCACCCAACTGCTCCGTTGGACATCAGTATTTATCAAAAAAAACCTGGGTTTTGTGACACCACTCATCACTGGATTTTCCAGAGAACTGTGCATATCTCACCCAGGCTGCAGAATCTGACTGGATGATTGTAAATATATCCAGGGTGTCCCAAAAGTCACCTTGGGATTTAGAAATTAAATAACATTTCTGTTTTTTATCCCCCGCCGCGTGGCGGAAGGGGGATATTGTTGTCACCCAGGTCGTTCGTCCGTCCGTCCGTCCGGGCGTCAACATTTATAGCTGTGAGTGCGATAACTCATAAACTGTTTGCCATGTCGATTTGAAATTTGAGTCACACATGTACCACCTGAAAAGGAAGAACCCTATTGATTTTGGGCTTGGCCGGATCCAAGATGGCCGACTGGGGCGGCCATTTTGAAAAAAAAAAGTTTTTTGTAATAAATGGAAAACCGCTTTTCTGATTTTAATTATTTTTGGTTACTACGTTCCTTACCCCTGGGAAACTTTTTCGAGATGATGACCAAATGGTGTCTTGGTTCCAATTCACCTCTCATTATCTGGAATATGTATGACCTTTTTCATTCAATGGCGGGGGATTCCCCATCTCTGATGGTATATTTAATAATTTATTTTTCTTTTCTTTTCAGAATTTAGATTAACATTTGGAAATTACCCATGTAAAAATTCACAACTGAACAAAGAACCAAAATCGTGGAATTTTATTTTAAATTTCATCGATCAATTATTCTCACCTAAAGAGCATGGACACCGAATAATTTCATGAAATCCAGAAATTTAGTGGCCATCACGTTCTCCTGATTTGACGCCTCCCGATTATTTTCTTTGGGGTTACCTAAAGGAGTGTGTATACATCAATAAGCCCCATACAATTCAGCAGCTCAAAGACAACATCTGTGCAGAAATTTGAGGGCTGCAGCCAGAGTTATTGTCCGCTGTTATGGAAAATGCTGTCGAAAGAACCCGTCTCTGCGAAGACGAAAATGAAGGACATCTCAGCTGCATCATTTTTCAAAATAAAGCAAATTTATCTCCATTTTGTACATTTTCTTTTGGTCTAAAAATAATCATCAATTATTAAAAAATAGAAATGTTATTTAATTTCTAAATCCTGAGGTGACTTTTGGGACACCCAGTATATACAGGGGGCTGCAAAAGTAGGTATACAGTAATGTATACAGTACCGTAATATGCTCCTCGTCAGTTAAATTACGAGCCATCGTTAAATTCCCACTTTACCTGCAAATAAAAGATGTATTATAGAAAAAAATTACGAAAAAAAAATATTAAAAATCGTAATAATGATTTTAATGAATTAAATGAATTCTAGTATTAAGTGAATCCAAGCACCACTATTATAATACTGGTAATACTGGTATAATCCTTACTGAAAACCTACTTTTGCAGCCCCCTGTCTATATATATATATATATATATATATATATATATATATATATATATATATATATATATATATATATATATATATATATATATATCATGCACTGTAGAATTGCTCCCTTTTCTCCTGATGTGGTGAATTAAATTTGGGGTGGTTTTGCCTAAAATAGGAAATTAGTCATCCATGATATTCTCATGCTGTTTCCCTTACACAGCAATGAGAGAATGTCACTTCTTCAGCCTTTTTCATTGGCTCACCGACAAACCCCAAAGCTCATCCTTGATTGGCTGGCCTGCAGATAAAGGGCCAAACTGCCTAGCAACAGCTGATCCTCATTAGCAAAGCTGTTATTTGTTTCAGTATTAATTTATATTTAATGATATTAAATAGTGATGTGGCCTCAATGACTGATAGTGTTCCTGAGACTGTGAAGTATTAAATACTGTGCTACTAGTAATCCATTTATGTTGGTTGTTGTTGGGTGTGCTTTTCCCAATTAGCATACCACAGTATACATGCATAATTACTCACAGGGATTCTGGTTTGACCAAATGTAAATTGCAATGCTAAGATTACAGGTTCAAACCTGACCCCAACTGAACAGTTAATGACAAGACCTCTTGGTCTATTCTGCTCCATCCAGCTGCTTTAGCAATGCCTTTTGGTGGAGTGGCAAG
This sequence comes from Eptatretus burgeri, assembly GCF_056783735.1. Classification (NCBI taxonomy): domain Eukaryota; kingdom Metazoa; phylum Chordata; class Myxini; order Myxiniformes; family Myxinidae; genus Eptatretus; species Eptatretus burgeri. The sequence continues at coordinate 99,629,718 of NC_140966.1, read as the reverse complement.
CTTTTGACACTTATTCTCTGCCACGGACATGTTCATGACTTGTCTGCGTCTGACTTCTCTGTAAAGAGTATGGGGCACACCTTTTAAAAACAAAACAAAAAATTCTTCCTTTTCCTGCATGTTATGAGGAATGAAGAATCAATTTTTTTTTCCTCCAAAATAATTTTCAAAGCCATAAACACAAGTTTCATTCCATTGGCGTTAGGTCATGCACGTCGTTGGGAAGAATATGTGGCGCTGGCCGAAACTATATACAACAGTCCGGAGTGACATGTTTAGTTTGGCTTTGTGGTCATGGGAAAATCTGACTTCGCCTTGCAATACTATTTCAATCCTTTTTACTTGAAATTATCATCAGCTTCCTACTCAACATCTTATCATATTTATCATATTAACTGGATCCCCTCTCCCCTGTGGCAATGGAATAAGCTCAAGACCTTACTCTTGTGAACGAAATTATGGGAGCATTCATTTCCATATACATCCCTCATGAGAAGCAGCCTCTCCCTCAATGTAACACATGTTGATGATGAAGCCAACCAGAATGGCAGAATTGTTCAATACCTGTCTGGGATCAAAGTTGCACTGTTTAAAGAAGGGTTTTTAAAAATCATTTTATGCTCCCAGCTGAACGACTCTGCTTTACTCTTTACTCTTTGCAAATGGTTCTCTCAGTTTGATTATTGATTCAGATATAAAAATAAACTATGGGAGGTGGAGGTCAGGATGAACTCAGCTGTAACACTGGAATGGCACTGTAGAGCGCATACCTCCGCCAGGCTGAACAGTTTACATTTTGTATCCACTGATAGGCCGGATCTGAATCCAGATCTTCATGAAAATCTTATCAATTCGTCCTTGTCACACACCCAACCTGTCCACCAAGTTGTCTGAATCCGTCGATAACTTTTTGAGATAACCTGCTCGCACAGACAGACAAATAGGGGGAAAAAACATTACCTCTGCCCATCCACTTTTGGTGGCGGAGGTAAGAATAAAAACGTGAAAATGTGATTGTTCGCTTTTGACATTGCTAAACATCAAGTCTTGTAAATAGTTTTTTTAAGTGTTTGTGTGTTTGTTTTGTGCATTTGTACGTTATTCTTTCATTGCCGAACCGTAGCACCTAGAGGCCCCAAGTTCTGGGTGTAGTATTTCAGAATCTGGGCAAAGTTTTAAGCCATCAGCTCACAGGCAAAAGGTAACCATCATGAGGTCAATAACTCTGCAGCTTCTCAATGTCCAACATGTCCCGAAACCACCGCCGGGGAAAAACTCACCCAACTGGGCAGCAACTGGTATCCCCCCTCCCCCACCCCTCCCCCATGTACCGCCGGGTAGCCCCTGCTGATGAATAAAACAGGAAATACAGGTCGTGGTGTCCCTTCGTAAACGCAGCACATTCATTCCCCCCTTGGCCAGTAATCATGATTTTCAAATGTGATATAAACTGTAAATCATTAATATTGTAAACACGTATTGGTAAGAAAATGATGTCACAAATGTAATGCGGACACCTGCATCGTGTCAGGTGAGCTGTGTGATACTTACACAAAGTCCCAATCTCTTTCAACATTGTTGTTTTTTGCCAATTGTGGACTTTCTGCTGACTGAATTTGCAAGTTTAGTTTCCTTTTGAAAAATCGCTGCATTTAAAATTCATAAAAGCGAGCAAATAATATTGGGCCTCTGCTGTAAGGAGACATTTTATTTCATTATGGAAGAGCAGAAAATGGTTCAGGAAAACTTCAGAAGGTAAGGAAAAGAGTATTGATTATGGTAGGATTTTATGAAAAGATGGGAATCGGAGAACTAGAGACCTATAAGTTGAATGTAAGTTGTTAGGAAGTTGTTTGAGATGTTACCGAGGGATCAGGTGGGTAACCATTTAAACACAGCACAGTATATTTTAATTAAAGGCAGTCCAGCATGGATTTACGAAAGGGGAAGTCATGTTTAATAAATTATTGGAATTCTATTCTACAGTTTCTGTTTCGATGTATGAGGGAAGTCCAATAGTTGTAGTATAAGTTGTCTTTTTTTTGTCAGAATGCATTTGAAAAGGCACGATGTAGAAGACCGTTAATGATGGTTATGGCTGGTAGAGTCGCGAACTGGATTGGTGATAGAATGAAGAACTAGTCTTGCTGGTGAAGGCTTGTGTCGATTTGCGTCAGCGGACAGGTAGAACATTGAGATGAAATCAGCAGGACGTTGATCGAGTTATGCTAACCGCTGTCTCTCTAGCAGCCTATTACACAATCATTACTAATATAAGTTCAATGAACGTAGCAAAAAGGGACGATGTTAACTTAATGTGATGATAACTCAAATAGGTTCTGTGGTTAATGATGTGTAATGTGGGAACAACTAGTACCAGAATATGCCATTCATTTTTGACTTCAGTTTATAAGTTTCATTTCCACCCCTTAATTGTTATTATTTCGTATGCAGCCTGTGGCTGCTGGTTGCATCATTGCTGGGAGCATGGCTCTGCTGCTCTGCTGCCCCTCTGTTTCCAGTAGGCTGGTACTCATTTTGACAGAAGGAAGACAGGCTGAGTCAACCCACCTGGTGTTATTTAACGGATTTAGAGGGACTCAAATTCAAGATCCTAAGATCTCAAGCCAGCGAGCATAACCATGAAGCCAACACCAGGCTTCACTACTTAATGCTTCTTGGACTTGAAATCATAAATTCTGTCTCTTAGCATTGCCTAGCAACCTGTTAAATGGGAAATAAATAGTTTTATTTCTTAACTTTTGACCCTTTATACTAAAAATTACAATAACTTTAAACTGCTAGAGAAAGAGCACATTTTGATCACTAATTCTTGATTTACTTGATTTATTTAGCTGCTTGCAAGCACAGAATGCAAGTCCAATCCACGTTATCATATACATACGTGTGTGTGTGTGTGTGTATATATATATATATATATATATATATATATATATATATATATATATATATATATATATATATATATATATATATATATATATATATATATATATATATATATATATATATATATATATATATATATATATATATGTATATGTATATATATATATATATATATATATATATATATATATATATATATATATATATTATATATATATATATATATATTATATATATATATATTAATTATATATATATTATATATATTATATATTATATATATATATATATATATGTATATGTATATATATATATATATATATGTATGTATATATATATATATATATATATATATATATTGTTGCGGATCCAGGGTGGCGAGAATCTGACCCGGTCCTCGGTGCCAGCCTCGCCACCGCCGTCTCCGGGAGTCTATAACGCCGGCCGGCTCGGCACAGGCCTCGGGTCACGCATCTTCAATCATGATACCAACGTAATCCTGAACCTTACCAGTTGGGGAGATAGAACCCCTGGTTACAGACCGGTTTTGTCAGAGACCGAGCGGAGTCCACCAGTCTGTAACCACTTTTGGTTTTATATGCCAATCGAACGGATCGTTCTTCGACGCGACACACATTAATCCATAGCGGCAACTTCATAAGAATTAACCAGATTTATTGGGGAACATCAGGGATCACAACACCAGCAATAAACACGACAATGGTTTTTATTAACAAACCTCAACCCTTTCTTAACTAGGGAACCACAGCTAAAGGTTTCGAGGGGATCACTACGAAATATGCCTTATACAACACGTGCAGACAAAACGGACAGACAAACAGCATGCATGCAGACAGAGTACTTGGTGATGGCTCATGGACGAGAGGAAAGCGTCCAAAAAGCACGAATGGCGCTCGTAGCAAGCAAGCGGTGGTGTCCACGGGTTCAAACTCCCAGCTCGAACGCGCCGTGCAGCACGTTTCCTGCTTTAGTCACCGCGTGCGCACGTTCTCCTCAGCATGTTCTGGCTCCACGCAATGTCGACAATGGGAGACCACCGACCTCTCTCCCGGGTTCAGCACACAAATCCAGGCCTGGCCTGTTCTCCAGACAAGGCCCAAATTGAGGTCTGAGTTCCACAGGTGGATCAACAACGTGAGGAGCCGTAAGGTGAGTAAGGACCGTCCGAAGGTTCGGCGTCTCCTCTCCGGCCTTCCCGCCTCGAAGCCCGACTCCCGCTTCGTCCTCTCAGCTCCTCTCTCGGTTGAATCACCGACGTGCAGGCCGCCTCGAGAACCCGGCTGTTCTTCACACACAGCACTTTCTCCCCTCAGCGACTGCCGTTCTCCAAACTCAGAGCTCACTTTTCGGTGCTCGTGGCCTCCGAAAACCCGAGCACCCTCGAGACTGACGCTCGTCCAAACTCCAAGACTGAACCTGTCCACGAGGTCCCTTTTTCCGCTCGCTTCCAAACACGAGCACACTTCGAGCGCCACTATTTCCACACACCGATCTTTTGTTCCTGATTTCTTTTCTCGCTTCTCTCGGCGACCAACTGACCAAAGGCCCTGCCCCTTCGCGTCACTTCCTGTCCTGGCCACACCTCTCGCTCTAGGCAACTCCTCTCTCGTTCGTACAGGAGAGGAAGAAGAATCATCTCTCGTTTCACCACCGTATGAACATAAAAAAACAGTCTGTTACACCTCTTGACACACACATATCGTCCCTTATACCAAATGACCGATCTAAATAAGGCATTTAATGGGGGATTTGAGCTAATCCTATACTTGATAGTCCCATTGAGGGCCATTTCCTTAACAATATATAACAATATATATATATATATATATATATATATATATATATATATATATATATATATACATACATGACTAAAACTCTCATCTTGTATGTATGTCTCCAAAATACAGCCAAAACTGTACACGATAGTACAAAAATTTTCGGCTCACCTTACTCACCATTCTTCTGCGGTGTCCAGTATCAAGTTTCATTCAAATCGGGCAATGAAAAAAATTATTAAAAAATCAATTCCTGATTCAGTCAAGCACTCTTTGGGAGAATTTGATCAATGCAAACAACCTCAGCGGTATAGTTCGCTGGAGCTATCTTTTTATTTTAATATCTCAAACATTTAGTATTGACAAAGAACGATTTATTTTTAAGCATAAAATCAACATCGCCATTTTGATCTAATACTACTGTGTTCATTAATAAATAAAATTGTGTTTAGAAGATTACGCATAATAATTTATTCGACTTTCTTTTCTCCATTTTGTTTTTATCTCCCGCCGTATGGCGGAAGGGGGATATTGTTGTCACCCAGGTCATCCGGCTGTCCGTCCGGCTGTCCGTCCGTCCGGGCGTCAACATTTATAGCTGTGAGTGCAATAACTCATAAACTGTTCACCATATCGATTTGAAATTTGAGTCACACCTGTACCACCTGAAAAGGAAGAACCCTATTGATTTTGGGCGTGGCCGGATCCAAGATGGCCGACTGGGGCGGCCATCTTCAAAACATGTTTTTTGTAATACGTGGAAAACAGCTTATCTGGTTTCAATTATATTTGGTTACTACGTTCCTCACCCCTGGGGAACTTTTTCGAGATGATGACCAAATGATGTCTTGTTTCCAATTCACCTCCCTCATTATCTGGAATATGTATGACCTTTTTCATTCAATGGTGGGGGATTCCCCATCTCTGATGGTATATTTTTTCATATTGACGCACAATATCAAGCTTCGTTCACATCGGGCAATGAAAAAATTTATTAAAAAAATCAATTTCCGATTCAGTCAAGTACTCTTCGGGATTATTTGATCAATGCAAACAACTTCAGCGGTATAGTTCGCTGGAGCTATCTTTTTCTTTTTTTTGAAATGATTTTTTTTATCAACCGCTGTCACAATGGGAACCCAACGGGTTCACGCATCGTCTAGTATCTTCTTCTTCTTCTTTCGGCTGCTCCTCTTCGGGGTTGCCACAGCGGATCATCCGTATGATCCGCATAGTGATTTGGCACATGTTTTACGCCGGATGCCCTTCCTGACGCAACCCTGGTCGCCTCTTACGACACAGGGATATGGTACACCTATTTTAACCGGGGTATACACCGGCCCAGTACACTGGTACTCATTTCGCCGACCTCGGAAGGATGACAGGCTGAGTCAACCCCCTGGTGTATTAATTTAGTGGCCCAACGGGGCTTGAACTCATGACCTTTTGGATCCCAAGCCACTGCCCTAACCACTGCACCAACATCAGGCTCTCACGCATCGTCTCGTGTGTGTGTGTGTATATATATATATCTTTCACAATGCACATTATCAAATATAACAAAGCTTATAATTTTACTTTTGCACATTGGATTCACCCCAGTATTTGCTTTCAGTCTGCAAGCTTGCTCCATGATTATGTATGTATGTATGTATGTATGTGTGTGTGTATATATTTATTTAACTCCTATGAACTGTGATGCCACAGAGTGACATTGAGGATAAGCTCTCAAGGTGTAAAATAGTCCAATGGCTCAGCATCTCAAACAGCCTCTGACAGTCTGACTTTGCACTGGTCTTCTCCTGGTTGAGTTGTTTTCACGAATGGGTGTTGAGGTGAAAGGTGAATCACTGGCACCTTAAATCCTGTTGCTTCTGGCATAGGTTCTGTCAGCATTGATTTTTTTCTGATATTGATATACAGGTGGGCCATACCAGTATATCAGTATTAATATAATAATAATTTTTTTTTAAACGCAGTGTTCCAATGGCACATTAACGTATTCATATATGACTTACACATCACTGACACACGGTAATTTTTCAAAGTATTCCCACATGGAGCTTCCCCCCCCCCCAATGATGAGGGTTATTTCCAACTTCAACTTGTTTGAAAGTGAGATCAATATTTATAATCGGCACATGCGAGTATCGCTATCGCAGATCGCCATGTGACTATTGCGGATCGCTGTACCGGTATGACTACACTGGTATCGCTTCATACCGGTATTGCTGTTGTACCGGTATATGTTATTGCAGATTGCTGTACGGATATGACTTCCGGTATCGCTTCATACCAGTATCACTGTTGTACCGATGAAACCATCGCAGATCTCCATGTCGGTAATCAGCACAGGCTTTCTAAAGCACACCCGATTCATATAAATAACTAATTGGCAATTGATTTAAAAACAGCCACGAGGGCAAAGAAAAACGCGATTGCTTTTTTGGTGTTCCGATGTTCATGGTTAAAAGTTAAAACTTTCTGTCCCTCCCTCCTCGTACATCTTGATGTTATACGTTCCACTGTTGCAGGTGTAGTCAAGTCCATCAAAGCTTTTAAAATCATGTACTGTAGTCCATGTACGGTATTTAAATATTGTAAACACCTTTCTTCGGCTTCTTCATTGTTGGTATCACAGCTCGGTATATCGACCCATTTTTATTTTTCATTCCGATTATTATTATTATAATTATTATTGTTGTTATTATTTTTAAATTATTATTATTATTTTTTTTGGAATACTGGTATAATGGGTCCATTTAAAATTCCACCCTACGAGCAGGGGGCAGCTGTTGTTTATCTCACATGATGACAATCCTTGCGCCAATGATCGGTTGTATTGGGGAATTTTCTTGGATATAGTTTAATGATCGGGTTTTATTGGGGAGTTTTTCAGGAAATAATTTAATGATCGGTTGTATTGGGGAATTTTGCAGGAAATAATTTATTGATAAGTTTTATTGGGAGTTTTCCAGGAAATAATTTAATGATCGGTTTTATTGGGGGATTTTCCACGATATATTTTAATGATCGGGTTTTATTGGGGAGTTTTCTCGGAAATAATTCAATGATCGGTTTTATTGGGGGATTTTCCACGATATATTTTAATGATCGGGTTTTATTGGGGAGTTTTGCGGGAAATAATTTCATGATTGGGTTTTATTGGGGAGTTTTCCAGGAAATAATTTAATGATCGGTTTTATTGGGGAGTTCCTGGTGTTGGCTTAGTGGTTAGGGTGGCGGCTTGGGATCCTGGAGTCCTGAGTTCAAGCCCCGTTGGCCGCTGAATTAATATACACCAGGAGGTTGACTCAGCCTGTCATCCTTCCGAGGTCGGCAAAATGAGTACCGGTGGACTGGTAAGGGGGACACTGCATCAGCGGCATAGCCGCGTCCCAACCAATAATGCAACCAGCAGCCACAGGCTGCACTCGGTAGGGGGAGATTGTGGAGTTTTCCAGGAAATAATTTAATGATCGGTTTTATTGGGGAGTTTTCCAGGAAATAATTTAATGATCGGTTTTATTGGGGAGTTTTCTGGGAAATAATTTAATGATCGGGTTTTATTGAGGAATTTTGCAGGAAATAATTTAATGATCAGTTTTATTGGGGAATTTTGCAGGAAGTAATTTAATCGGTTTTATTGGGGAGTTTTCCAGGAAATAATTTGATGATCGGGTTTTATTGGGGAATTTTGCAGGAAGTAATTTAATCGGTTTTATTGGGGAGTTTTCCAGGAAATAATTTAATGATCGGGTTTTATTGCGGAATTTTGCAGGAAATTATTTAATGATCGGTTCTATTGGGGAATTTTGCAGGAAATATTTCAATGATCGGTTGTATTGGGGAGTTTTCTCGGAAATAATTTAATCATCGTGTTTTGTTGGGGAATTTTGCAGGAAATAATTTAATGATTGGGTTTTATTGGGGAGTTTTCCAGGAAATAATTTAATGATTGGGTTTTATTCGGGTTTTTTCCAGGAAAGAATTTAATCGGGTTTTATTGGGGAGTTTTCCAGGAAATAATTGAATGATCAGTTTTATTGGGGAGTCTTGTGGGTGTTTGAGGTGGAGGGAGAATCTATCCTTACCTATCTTTGAAGCTTTTAGATTTTGGAGAACTCTTTATCTTGTAAATTAAGGACGAAGAGAATTGGTAAAATAATGAGTACCTGTCAGTTGATTGATTTGTGAAAGTTAAAAGAAAGTTAATTTTGAGTACTTGTACTACTGCCATGGTTTCCTAATGTATTCATGACTGTTAATTAGCAATAGGCCCTCTCGTGTAATCACTGCAAATCTTTGCCAGTAAATATTTTGTTAGTCGTGGAGAGACAGGGTGAAAATTGAAGGGTTAAAAGACTTCTTCACAGGTCAGCATAGAGAGAAGCCATAACTGCTGCTGATCTGTCGGTTGGGCGTACAATGGTACAGTATAATGTGGAGGCTTCGCAGAGGAAAAGAAGATGACTTTCCATGGTATCAGAGACCATCTGGCAAACCCTCCTATCGACTTTCTGAACAATCCACTTGAGGAAGTTCATTCATGAAAACATCTGGGTCTCGCCATCAGCCATGATAGTTCTTGGGCAAACCACATTTCAAAGTTGGATTCCAAAGCCAGCCGCCAACTGCACATCCTCCATTGTACAAAGTTCTTCCTTGGTACACTTGAACTCTTATCCACCTCCAAAGCTTTCATCTGCAACTTCATAGAGTACTGCTCTCCCCTCTGGGCTGCATTCCCTGCCTCACATCTTGCTCAGCTTGATGCTGTGGAAACCATGGCCTTCAAGATTATTGGAATCTCCGGTGATGAAGCTGAGTCTATGGGCCTATCACTTCGCCATCGCAGACAGGTCAGTTGGCTCTGTCTTCCACTGCCCCTTTTCTGGTCTTGCACCCTGTGCTCTTTCCATGCTTTGACCTCCCCCTCCAGTTTTCAGCAGGACTCGCATGGTCTACCATCAACCCCCTTCTGGTGAAACTATCTAAATACAGGATCACTGCTCACCTCCACTCATTTGTTCCTCTTTTTTGCTGCCTGCAGAATCAACTTTTACATCCTATTCAATCTCATTCTAACCTCCAGGTCTTCACGACAGCTGTTTATCACCATCTCAGATCGTCCCCAATTCAAAACCATTATCTTTTCTACCCTCGCGAACCCCACTGAAATGCCTCCTCCTTCCATTTGTCCAGTTTTCCCTCCCTGGAATTTCCTTCTGTATCCATTTGTCTACCCCATGCATGAATGTTTTGCGTCCTGTTTTTGTCTGTTACGTCCTGATCCGTTCAGTGTGCTCGCTAGCTCTTCCACTGCCTTGACTATGTTTGATACAAAAAAAGCGTTTGAGAATTATTAATAGTGCCTCTACATTTGTTGATATTTAATCATACAAAGTGTTGGTTCACGAGTCAGTAAGTGACCACTATATTAGTTATGGGTGTGTGTCTGTCTGTCTGTCCTGAGCACAGCTCCGTGGGTTTTGATCTGATCTTGATAAAATTTGGGTGGGAGGTTTATATCATGATCTAGTTGTGTTTTCCGGAGAATGGACATGCTGTGCCCATTATGGGCGGAGCCACGCCCAAAAAACATGCGTTTTTAGGGGGTAGCTGATTTCAAGTTGCATCTTCTCCGAGGGGGTTTGTCGAATCTGGCAGAGGTTTCGGTATTTGGTTAGCCCAATGGCACCTGCATATCCCCACGGAGCTCGATTTTTCATTTTCGTGTCAAGGTCACAAGGTCACGAATTTAGAAAATGTCAAAAAAAATCAATAAATTAGGCATCTAGCTCCTTGGGTTTTCAACTGTTTCAAATGAAAGTTGGTATGCAAGTACTGTAATCCCCCGTTTTTCGCGGGGGTTACGTTCCAAAACTCCCCGTGCGAAGTGAAAATCCGCGATGAATGGACGCCTCCCCAAAAAATCGACTCGTCTGGTCTGGTCGGTTTGGGAGTGATTGGGTTTGAGGTGCCTGAGATCGACTAGTCTGGTCTGGTCGGTTTTGAGGTGCTGGGTATGAGCAGTGCTCGTCCAACGGCGGCAAACCTTTTTCCTTCCCGAAGCATATATCGAGCACCTTTACCTTAACCTTCTCCTGGAGCGTCAGGACCTTCCTCTGGCGCTTCGGTTCCTTGCCAGAAGCCTTAGAAGGTGCAGGGGCGGCATCGTGGGGCTGGGAGAAAAAAACGTAGAAAATATTCGAAGTTCACAAGCGAAACTTTGTCTCGTGCGTTGTGTGACTGGTCGAGCACCACGCGTTATAATTTATTGCTTAAATAATTTATATTTTACATATTATCACCGTGATGTACCGGGGGAATCCGCAGAAAAAATTAATTAGGTTCCAAGGGAAAACCCGTGATGAACCGGGGGAGCGATAGGTGAACCGCAATGAAGCGGGGGTTGACTGTAGTGCCCGTCGAGTACAACTTTCATCATTTACGTTTTTCCCGATTGCCGCCAGTTTGCCCGTGGCGTCCCCTCGAAGGTCAAAAAATAAAAAAGGCGAACCGTGTACATTGCTCGTGAACCATCGCCGTCTCCAGACTTATTTTTTTTAAAACCTTGTCACTCCGATCATGGATATCATAAGTTTGGGGTCAAAATTGATGTTCATTTTGCTATTTTGAGGGTACCCGACCAGGCATCCAAAACCCGACCACCGTCGAGTGGTTGAGCCATCTATACAGTAATTGCTTGCTTAACTGCCCTGAAGAATGCCGATTTGTTATAGAGCTCTTTGTCCTGGAGAAAATGTTTACAAAAAAAATAAAATTAAGAAAATCCATAACACACAGCGTTCGCCGAGTAAACGCACCGTCGTCATTGTGTGGACTGTATGCATATCATCCGAGGCAATCAGTGCTGTTTCCTCTTCCATCGTTTTGCAGCAGGATGAGCCTCATCCCACCTCGTCTCCCACCGCTGCCTTGTATGAAGAGTCGGAGCAGAGTAGCAGCGACGGCAATTATTCTTTGTATTGATGTTTGTACATATTTTATGTTTTTCTTCATACTTACTGATGTTATTAAAATAAAAAAATTATTCCTTTTATTTATACAATAATATGTTTACCATCTGTATTATTATTATTATTAGAGCGAGAACTGATACCCCAATGAAGTCCTCAAATACCACTCGTGCCTAAGAACGCATCTCCATCTCAACAATGTAATGGGATAAATGACCCCTTTAAGCGCGTTTTCGACCAGCACTCTCTTTTTCAGGAACGCTCCCTGTGAACAACAAGTGATCTATTACTGTACACGTTCCTTCTTTTTTAACATCTCGTATATTATCTTTTCTATTATAAGAGCTGGAAAAAAATGAAAACGGGAACAAAATATCTGCACAATTTAATGTCCTGCAACCAAAGACAAGATATTGCAATTCTGTTTTTTTTTTTGTAATGTCCATAAGCAGAAAGGTATCAAGTGATTTTATTTTATTTTTTAAAGTTCACAGGCAAATGGTGGTCCATCCATCCATCCATCCATCCATTGGGATCATACTCTGTGCAGAGCGTTGGTGCTGCCCAAACAGTCTCCTTGGCAAGTGGGCACAATCCTGGACGGGTCGCCACTTCAACACAGGATACCAGCAAGCTGGCACTCATTTTGTCGACCTCGGAAGGATGACAGGCAGAGTCAACCCAACCTAGTATTAATTCAACAATCGAGTGGGATTTGAACTCAGGATCTGAGGATCCCGAGCCCACCACCCGAACCATTAAGCCAACACCAGGCATAAATGGTGGTCCTACATTCTTTAGCGACCAAACCAGAACTTGTCCATTTTTAAAGTCCTATGTTCTTCCATCCTAAAGAGTGCACCTTCCCATAAAGGATGTAATTGCACTGCCTTTTCGATTCTGAAAAGTTAATTCCACGATTTTACCAAAAAAGATAGGGCTCAATGTGAAGCCTTTTTTCCAGCCATGATTTTATCATCCCATCATACGGTGAGCTTTTGTGGGGTGATGCCATTATGTTTCTCTGAAAATTTTTGCCAGCGTGCAGAGGTGGTCGGGTCGAAAAAGATCCTCTTCATCGCTACTCACCACTGTGGGTTTACACAAAAAGAAACTGTGTTCGAGAATAAGATGTGGGAAAGTTTATTGAACTTCTGGGTGGTAAAATTGACCTGCGCTTCGGGCAGGTTTACTGAGGTTTTTTTTGAAAAAACCTGTCTCGCAGACAAAATTGCCTGTGCCAGACAGTCAGACAACCATGAACGTTGATTCTGAAAGGGAACTCTGCATTAAATGACAAAGGTCTTCTTAAAGAGGCTGCAGTGTTGTTCTCACACGTCTATGACTTGCATGTCATTTGCATATGAATGAAACAACCAGCGTAAATTTGTTATCGACTTTTTATGTACCAAACCGAGCAGATCCTTCCCTTTGAGGAAATGCTGTTTTATTGGAACAGACCTGAGTCTGTCCTCATCACACATGACACTGCACAGCTGTACACACAGCTCAACACCATTCCAACAAAACATACCAAGACAGAATGATCTTCTGAAATCTTTTACATTTATTGAAACCTAACAATGTGTTGTACGATAACAATCTTGTTCTAGGTTGGTTGGTGTGAAACAAAAAGGAAACAGAGAAATACGGCATTCATTGCATTCTTCAATACCTGAGAATATTCAGGTTTACACCGATATAAAACAGTGCAATTTATTGTATTGGCTCGCAGAGTACCCACGCTGCAGGTGATCTTGTTCCAAGCACGCAACGCGTTCTTCTGGCACATTCCTTTATCTGGGCGGTGTATAGGCACCGGATCACTGCCTTGATAGCTCCTGAAAATAATAAAAAAAAACCCTGTTTAAGTATATGAAGCGAAGCAAAAACTTACGTACTGCTTATGTTCATATATAACACGTGGTTATTTCGCTCGGATAATTCCAATTGCAGCCATCCCCTCCAAAGGAAGGAAATGTCAAGATGGGCAAAAAATGTTTTTCAAAACTTGATGAAAGCAAACGGAACTTGCACAGGCACAACTTCAGGGTGAACTCGTTAATCTCTGAACATTTCCACTTCCTCGGTCAAATCCTTTCGGAGTCGTGGATGATGAATCCATTCACACATACGCCAAAGCTCCATTCTAGTAATATAATCACAAACAATGCAAAGTAAATCACATTAATCGTTGCAGATGTTGCATTCTGGGGCTGCAATTCCAGCAGATGCAACTGGATAACACACAGCAATGGAGATCTGTTTATGAACCCTCACCCTTGGCAGTCACATGATGACACCGCTTGTCGACAAAAGCAGTAGAAAACCGATTTCAATTTTATTGAAGTACAGTTCAATGATGTCTTGAGAGTGGTGCAACCTCATAAATGAAGCTGCATTGCTGTGAATACCGAACAGACCTTTCTGGGAAGTACTGGAATCACTTCACCTTGTAATCCGGAAAGCGTGACGCCCTTTACTGCATCCTGTACCACGGCCTATGCAGGGTAATTATTTTAATTTGTATTACAAGTCGTTGAGCACTGTGTAAACACTGGTGTTGGCTTCGCAGTTGGGGTGACTAGCTTGGGATCTTCGGATCCTGAGTTTGAGCCCCTGTCCATTGAATTAACACCAGGTGGGGTTGATTCAGCCTGTCATCCTTGCGAGGTCGGCGAAATGAGTACCAGTGTACTTGTAATAGGCGCATGGCATCAGCGGCATCACTGCACCCTCAACCAATGATTCCACCTGCAGCCTTGTGCTGCATATGAAGGAGGAGGAGAAGGAGCATTGTGTGATGATGATCACTCACTTCTCACCCCACCCCCCACCCCCATGTTATTTATTATTTTAACTGATTAATTGCGTGTTTACTTGTTTGCTTTTTGGATTGCAACATTGAGTTTATTCCTTTCAGGAGGATACAGGAGTACCGGTGTACCACCCAACACCCACCCAGTCAAGGCTTGCCACACAGTTGACTGAGGAGGAGCAAGTGCGTATTGCTCAACGACTGGGCCTTATCCAGCACCTTCCACGGGGAGTCTATGATCCTGGCAAGGATGGAGGAGAGAAGCGCAATCGCGAGTAAGTTCAGAGTGAGGATGTTTCATTGAGAATCAGTCAGATTACTTGGGGAGGTGATCATCATTGACCATGTCTAACATCTGGAAAGTCTGATGAAGATGTGGGGTGTTTTTATAAAGTTAGTTTAATGGTGTCCTTTGTATTGTGTAAAGGTATTTCTGGTATTGATGTTGGTGAAGATTTAACATTTATAATGAGGGCCTCGCTATTGTACAGTAGTCACATAAGTAATGTTTTTTTTTTCATTTATTTTGTGCTTGTGTTTAGGCAGGCAGCCATTATGGCTGCCATAGCAAGTCGGCTTTGAGGAAAGAATTACTCCATAAATGTGATGATTTATGGGCATTGACGTCATTAAAAACATCATCCAGAGTAAAAAACATCAGCCACAGGACGTGCAGGTTCTCTTGGAGGGCGGGAGGAGAGAGAGAGAGAGAGAGAGAGAGAGAGAGAGAGAGAGAGAGAGAGAGAGAGAGAGAGAGAGAGAGAGAGAGAGAGAGAGAGAGAGAGAGAGAGAGAGAGAGAGAGAGAGAGAGAGAGAGAGAGAGAGAGAGAGAGGAGGAGGAGGAGGAGAGGGAGAGGGAGAGGGAGAGGGAGAGGGAGAGGGAGAGGGAGAGGGAGAGGGAGAGGGAGAGGGAGAGGGAGAGGGAGAGGGAGAGGGAGAGGGAGAGGGAGAGGAGAGGAGAGGAGAGAGAGAGGAAGAGAAGAGGAGAGGAGAGGAGAGGAGAGGAGAGGAGAGGAGAGGAGAGGAGAGGAGAGGAGAGGAGAGAAGAGAAGATGGATGCTCTGCTATGCCATGCCCTTCACTCCCTACCCCCATGTCAGTTATGGTTGGAAAGGGATCTGCTGGGAGGATGGCCAAGATTCAGTCAGCCAAGAGGCTGGAGACCCTTGACGACCATGGAAGACCATTTGGTGCCCCCCTCCTGTGAGGGAACAACAAATAAACTGTCCTAGTACAGGGATGGGGTGAGACACAGATATTTTTTTAAACTGGCACTTTGTTGTGCTTGGTGGAAGGACAGATCACATGACACCCTTGACCTCGCCAACTTCTCGACCGCACACAACACCACAGCCTGTCGCACTCCCACCACCTAATTGTGGGACCTCCTAACTGCCAAGTTGAGACCACACCATGCAGTTATAGCTGATTCCATGGCCTTGCAGAAAAGAAAATGTTTCAATTGTATTGAGCTGTTTACGTGAATGCTCCACTTGGTCACGTGTGACTCCATCTGTACCCTGGAGGGCATTTAGGCTGTAGAATTGGAATTGGGATTTTTGCTCAGATGACCAGCAGGGAAAGTTGACATCCACTGGAAGACGTGGTCAAAAGATGGGGATTATGTTTGGAAAAGATCCCAAGCCCACCACCCTAACCATGAAGCCAACACCAGGCATTCCTTGATTCTCATTCTGGTTAGCAAAGCTCAATCAACGTCCTGTTGATATCATCCATTATGCTGGGTGGTTTTCCGTGCCTTCACAGCAGTCGGTCACGGCACGATTTTGTAATTTGTTCAGGATGCTGACGATAACTCGCCTGCTCCTCACCAAATTCGCTGTGGGATCTTTAATGGCTACCAACGATCAGTGCTTGTAAACAGATGTTCCGAC
>NC_140966.1:99600813-99608313 GCF_056783735.1 Eptatretus burgeri | reverse complement strand
AGGGCTACATTCGGGATCGAGATCGGAATATTTGGTACCCGTCCTTGATGTTTAAAGCTATTCGTTTTGTACATTTATTTTGCTATTTTGACCCATTTTCACTGATGAATACCACTTGCCAGGCAGATGATTTTGATGACGTCATGAAGGGATGTAATGATTTCGGCTGCCGTGCTGGTTTAAATACTGCAGCTCTTTTGTCTCCATTGCATTAGGTTAAAAAGAAAAACAAATAAAGATACCTGGCTTATTATTTATTTTCTGATGTGCACTGTTTTGCTGTGTATGTGCCTGCTGTATTCTGTCATCAGATCGTCCTTGTACTTATGAGAAGGAGAATAAATCTGAGGGAGAAAAATGCCTTTGAGTGAATGTCTTCGTTTACTCGATTGCATTGAAGCAAAGATTTCTCGAAATGAGTATGATCTCCAACACGACAGTGCGAACAGAATATCTCGGAATTTTCAATGCAATCTATGATATAGATAGACTGTTGATATTTTGTCGTGTTATTTTAGGAAAACCTTCGACTGCGACTGTATGGCCATCCACTATGGGTGGTCCAGCTTGTCTCCTCTCAATCTGCCGTGGTCTTTAATCCTTCGTTCAATCTCCATGCACCTTGTGATTCAACTGTGTTAACTCAAGCTCGAATTGTCGGTCGTGCCATATAGATTACACGTGACTGAATCAAAATTAGGTTTCAAATTCATGGCATTTTGAATGCCTCCGCAGGCGAAAGTGCCGGAGGTATCATGTTTTGGTTATGTAAATGGAATCACGACTGGTTATATAAATCCTTCTCTCTCTCTTTTTTTGGATACAGAGTCAAGTCTCATGAAAGAGCAAGAACACTGAACTAATCAGCGTGCAATGGAACAACAGAACGAGAATGGGAAAAACCAACGATAGGGTCAAGGGAGAAAATAAACGGAGACGGACAAACAAGGGATGCGGGTAAGGTTGAGAGCTCGGGAAGGATGCAGGAGGTGGATTATATGAATACAGAAGCAAACTCAGGAAAGGAAAACTGGAAATTTTGGGGAGAGGTGGTTTTAACGGGAGATGGGAGGGAGGAGGGGGGGGGGAATAGAAAAGATCATGGTTTTCTCTTACAGCAGGCAGCCAACATTGACTGGGTACAGATCAATTAACACCTCCAGTGAAATGGTATATTCACTGTGCTCGGCTAAGCAAGCAGAATCCTCTTCCTCCCTGACAATCAAACTACCAATATGAATATTCCAGAGATGAGGCTTTGTCTTTCATTTGACAATGGAAAAAAGACTACGTTGATGGCTGCTTCAGCATTATTGAAAAGCATGTTTTTAACTCCGCCGCCAAAGGTGAAGGAGGTTATGTTTTCACCCCTTTCTGTCTGTCTGTTTGTTTGTTTGTGTGCAGGATATCTTAAACAAGTTGCAGACGGATCTGGATGAAATTTTGTGGACAGGTTGGGTGTATGACAAGGACGAACTGATTAGATTTTGGTGAAGATATGGATCTGGATCCGACGACTAGAATTTTTAAAGTGATTCTTCGCCTTTGAGAGATAGGGCCAAAAACGATATATAGCACGATATCTCAAAAAGTTATGGACGGATTCGGATGAAACTTGATGGACATGTTGTGTGTGTGATGATGAAGAATTCTTTCAATGTTGATGAAGATCGGAATCTGGATCTGGATACGAAAATTAATTAATTTTTAAAGCGATTCTTCACCATTGAGAGATAGGGCCAAAAAACGATATATAGTGTTACGGCTGTGGAAATTCGTATTACACCATTCAGGGCCCGTAGGTGAGATATCTCAAAGTACATGTGTAGTTAGCCCAAACCCATTGTATAGAGGGAATTTATGTGATTCATTCGGGCTGCGATCCTTTGAGTTAGGCGTTTTTCTGTTCTATCTGTATTTTGAACCAACCACGTCTCAACCGCCATCACACAACAACCACCACGCCAGCCATCGTCACCAACTGCAACCACGCTCCAACCCTCGGACAACAACAACAACGCCAACAGCCACGACCTTTATCTTCACAACTCGCTCCCACATCATCGCATCACCGCCATTCCCAAACGGCACCATAACCATCAAGCCACCACCGAAAACCCTCCACCACCTTCACCTCTCTCCTTCTACGGCCATTCCCACACCACCTGTGAACACTGGGCGTCGGCTGTCTCGGGCCCGTTCGGCGATTGGTGCTGAACGCACTGAGCCGCGAGCGCAAATAGCGGCTTTTCCGAGGGAAAATTCGGATCTAGAACGCTACACGCCCACTTTTCCTCCGTCCAATTAGCAAGCGCGGGGCGGCTTGGCCCCGCCTCCAGGCGCATCTGTGTGAAATTGATATATGCAAATTCTAGGATCAGGGGAGATTCACGCCCCCTTTCCTCCGACCAATGGGCGAGCGTGGCTCTGCCCCCGAGGTCATCCTGATCCGGATATTTGCATATTAGCTGCTCCTGCCGGCCTATAAGAAAGCGAGCGCAAGGCGAATGAAGTCAGTCGAGTCAGGTGGTGAAGTCATCGGTGTGGCAGAGAGTTGGGTTCTGCAGTCGGCTGAGGAGAGTGTCATCGAGTTGGGTTCTGGAGTCGGCTGAGAAGAGTTGCAGGAAGAGTCAAGGGAGCTCGGGTCCGAGGCGAGAAGGACGGCGGTCGGCGACGAGGTTACGGTGTGGGGAATCGCTCGTCTCGTCGCGGGACCCAAGCTAGCCAGCCATTCTCCTCCCCCAGGGCATCAACAATTCCCCCTTTCCCCCGCGCTGAGATAGTGCAACAAGGGGGCCCCGTTGCCACCCCAATCCAAACGTCGTGCCAACGAAACCCGCCAAGGAGCACGGAGTTGGGGCACAGCCGCGCAGCCACATTTGCGGCTCGCCCGCCAACGCATCACGAGAACGCGGGTAGGACTCCCCCGGTCTACCGGACCTGGCCGCTCCTCCAGGTCACGCGCACATTTGGCCTACAGGCCTGTCTGCCCCCTTGTCTGAGGGTGGCTTCTTGCCTTTGCTTTTGTGTAAATGTGTGTTGGCGCCGTCTGTAAAAAAGAACTGTATAAGTGTTGCCGTGTGTGCGCGTAGTCGGTAGTAACTCTGCGTCGTTGTTGCTTTTGTTTTGGTTGCTATTTGTGCAGTTTGACTGTTTGGCTGTATATATGTGCTTTCCGTGTGCCGGGAAATAAATGTGCATTGTGTGAACTGTTTTCCCGTTTCGCTTCGTCTTTTCTTTATTGACCCTCCATCCTGCTTCACGTAAAGGGTTCGTCGTGGGTGCAAAACGCCCGGTAAATAATCTGAACCGTCGAGGTCGACGATAACACCGCTCAGTTATCCCGATCAAGCCCAAGCCCAAGCGGCTCGTGTCCGGAGTCGACCTGCGGCGAGGTACGATCGCCCGGTTTACCATCCGCGTGGGTACTTAGGTAGGTCGAGTTTGGCGAACAACCCTATCCTACGCGGGTGGCCGATTGGCACGATTGTGGTGAGGTCGAAAGGCCCACCCGTGACTGGCTCCGGGCGATAGTTCCCGGAGGGTCACGACTGAATTGTCCGTCCGGTGGGCGACGCGGTCGCGATTTGAGTGACGTGGCCGTCCACACGCCGGCGGGCGCGAATTCGCAACAATCGCATGATATTTCAAAAATGTATAGGGCCGATATGTACTCGTGGATCAGGCATTATGTGGTGGAGGAATGCGCCCCACCGAGTACCCTTCTAGATTTTTTTGTTCTGCATTTGAATTCTCGATATTGCCATGCATCTGCAGTTTGCAACACTCTTGGGGCAGAGCTTTTCTTAATGTGTGCAAGCTCAGACAACCAATCAGGTTGAGTGGATACCTATTCTTAATTCCATAAATGGATTAATTTTGAGCATCACCAGGAAAATGAACAACAGTAACACTACCTTAATTATAAAACCGAGCATATTACCCCCTCCCCAGCCCCCCCTCACCCCCTGCACAGTGACACATGCACACACAATTACATTTTTCCAATGAGTAAACTTTGTAACACACATGTAATTCTGACAACTCTTCAACAAAAAAGCCTCAGCTTTCCCTCCCAACTCTGTTGCATCTTTGCTCCCCCCACCCCACCAAACCCAAAGCCTCAACCTCCCTTTTCCAAACTGTCCCATCTTTACTCTCACCCTCCTCCCACTCATTAATGCAAACGGGTGTTGCCATGTCGAAACGGCGGAATATGCAATGCTTTCTGCTCCCCTGTCATGCTGTCACCAACTTCACAGAAACCCATCACTGTTTTAAGAGAAAATAGTCAGAAATAATAGCAAACCTGCATCACCTTCGCAGTGAAAGCACTGCTTGACAAAAAGGGTTCTCGAGGGTTCTTAAGGGTATATGCTAAATTTCTGAAGGGTTATAAAGAATAAAGATTGTGCGCTGTCAGGTGAACTGTCTAATCAATGGGTGAAACTCACATGGATGCATGCACGGTTCATTTTATAGTGTGGATGTTATACAGGGTGGGGCAGAGAAACGGGCGATTTTAAAAAAAATTAAATAAACATTTTGTATTTGCCAAATAACAAATATTTAAGCTTAAAGTGTTTAGCATGCCATTTATTTATTGAAGATCACATCCTCGAAGTGACCTCCATCTCTGCGCAGGCATTAATCTAGTCTTCCACTCGTGTTTCCCATGACTCAGCATGGCATCTCCGAAGAAGTTCCGGTAATTTTTTGACGAAGACTTTCAGTTCTTCAATATTGTGTGGGCGATGAGTGTACACTTTGCTTTTTAAGTGCTCCCATAAAAAAGTCACATACTGACAGGTCTGGGGACCTTGGAGGCCAAGTAACGTCACTATTCATGCAGATGATGTGGTTATGAAAAAGTAGTCGTACGGCGGCCATTGATACTGATGGGATGAGAGGTTGCGCCGTCTTGTATACCCAACAGGCCTCATTAACTTGAGGAAACATAGTAGCTAGTTGATCAGTCCAAAAAGTTGCAATCATGTTGGCATAGTGGAAATCGGTTTTAAAAATTGCCCGTTTCTCTGCCCCACCCTGTATTATAGGCATACAAATACAAAAAACGTATAACACAGTGACAAAAAAACTAATGCTAATCATGAATTAAAATCGTATGAGCCAGCAGGGGAAGCAAGAACAAGGGGGAAGAAATATAATGGTGTGTGTGTGTGTGTGTCCTCCATCACTCCAAAACCATGAAACCTAGCAGCTTGAAACTGCATGCATACTAAGTGAACTCCAAGGGAGTGCATGACTGCAAATTGGGTGTTTGGGTTAATTAAAACACCCCTTTTGAAGATAAATAACGGTCTTATTTAATTATATCCTTCATCATGCGATCATCGGACACCACGCTCTCAATCAATGGGGTCTTAATTGGCCATTTTGTTCAGCACATTCAAACATGCCTTGATTTCGAAACACAATCTACTCTCATGGCCTAATTCAAGTATATAATCGGAATATTATATCCGATTTGAGAATCGGATCTTGTGGACAAAATATGTGTTGAAATCTGGAGTGAAATCTGAAAATAAAAATTAGCGATGTTTTAAAAAAAAAAAAATATTTTCTTTTGTATAACTAAGTGTATTTATATAAGCAAAGCATTACACTTAATTTTTTCTGCTGTTCAGACGATTATATTTGGTGAAGAAAAGATTAAGGAATGTGCAGAAAGTGTAACTTCATTAAGTGCAATGCCATGCTCTCTGACCTGCTTTAACAAGTCCTGACGATACAGGCCACAGTGGCATTTTTTTGGCAATTAAAATACATTGTTTTCATTTTACCATTTTGTGCGATCTGCTTTCATGAGAAAATATTAATATAAATATACTAATGGATGCTAAAATATATTCATACTCAGCAGTTGCTGAAAACAATGAGGTGCGTAGACGGCACACGGACGTCATACAAATGGGTACAAATGACTCTTCGTGAGGTGTGTGCCTGCCTGCATGCTTGGTCACATGTGTGCGGTGCACGGGTTTTGCAGGTGTGCAGTCCGAACTCAAACTCGCATCCAGGCCCATCGTGCATGACACTGTGGAGGAGGTTATACGGCCACGAACCATGTGCTTCTGCATGTGGGGAGAAAATGTCCCATTCCCTCGTGCTGCCTTGTGCATCGAAACCAGGCTGAACATGCTACCATGCAAAGTGGGTGTGGGGAAAACCATGCATGTGAGTGAGTGAAAGTATGAGTGTCTCGCCAGAGCGCGTGCACAGTTAGCATGGACCACAAGAAAGTTGGAGGAACGTGTATGGGGTGAAAGGGGGGCATGCAGGCAGGCTTTTGTCAGGTAGATAGCATGGGTTTTAATTTTTTTTTAGGCTCCCCCCCCCGCAGTTTTATATAGAACACGGTTAAAAGAAATTGTTCGGGCGCGTTTTATCACACCGATAACGCCCAGGTACACTGCCCACCCTCCACTTATGCTGACTTCCCTCCCCTCCCCCTCATGCCTCCATCCCTTGTGCTGCCTTCCCCTCTCATTACGCTGCCTTCCCCTCTCACTTTGCCTTTCCCTCCCCTCGAGCTGTCTTCCCATTCCCTCATGCTGCCTTCCCCTCCCGCCACTTTGCCTTCCCCTCCCCTCACTTTGCCTTCCCCTCTCCTCAGGCTGCCTTCCCCTCCCCTCGCGCAGCCTTCCCCTCCCCTCACGCTGCCTTCCCCTCCCCTCATGCTGCCTTCCCATTCCCTCGTGCTGCTTTCCTCTCCCTTCGTGCTGACTTTCCATCCCCTCGTGCTGCCTTACTCTCCCCTCATGCTGCCTTCCCATCCCGTCGTGCTGCCTTCCCCTCCCCTCGTGCTGCCTTCCCATCCCCTCGTGCTGCCTTCCCATCCCCTCGTGCTGCCTTCCCTTCCCCTCGTGCTGCCTTCCCATCCGCTCGTGTTGCCTTCCCATCCTCACGCTGCCTTCCCATCCCCTCGCGCTGCCTTCCCATCCCCTCGCGCTGCCTTCCCATCCCCTCGCGCTGCCTTCCCATCCCCTCGCGCTGCGTTCCTATTCCCTCGCGCCACCTACCCATTCTCTCGCACAGCCTCCCCGCCAAACTCATGCCACCTCTCCCACTTCCACTTACACCACCTCCCCCCCCTCCACTCCCGCCACCTCCCCCCACTCATTCTCCCTCCCCCCTCCGCTCACGGTGCCTTCCCTTCCTCTCCCTTCCCCTCATGCCACCTTCCCTTCCCCTCCCCTCATGCCACATTCCCTGCCATTGCACCACCTTCACGTTCCCTCGCGCCACATTCACGTTCCCTCGTGCCGCCTTCCCATTCCCCTCATGCCACCATTCGACCAGCCCACTCGTGCCGCCTCTCCCACCTCCACTTGCGCTGCCTCTCCCCCACCCCCACGTCTACTTGTGACCCCTCCCCCCACTCATTCCACCTTCCCCCCTCCCCTCATGGTGCTTTCCCTTCCCCTCACGCTGCCTTCCCTTCCCCTCACGCTGCCTTCCCTTCCCCTCACGTCGCCT
>NC_140966.1:99595813-99598313 GCF_056783735.1 Eptatretus burgeri | reverse complement strand
CACTCCGTGGGAGTACCTCCTGCGCAGCTTCTCTTCGCAGGACAGCTCACCGGATGACGGGATTGGGGCAAAGCCTTCGAGACCCCCAATCTTTGATGATAGGAGGGAAACCACGGGGTAACATCCCTGGGTCAGATTGCGGGAGAGTGTGTCGGAGTGGTGCTGAGGTGTCGTCCACCAGATGGCGGTCTCCTTGGGTTAACCTGAGGCCGTCCCTTCGGGTGGGTGCCTGGAATGTCCTATCCCCAAGAGAGGATGATCACCTGTCTCTGTTATCATCTGAGCTCAAGCGTTTGGACATCGAGATTGCAGCTCTCTCTGAGGTTCAGAGACCGGATTGCGGCGAGATAATGGTGGGTGGTTACACCTACTATTGGTCTGGTCGCTCTGATGGTTACCATACCCAAGGAGTTGCTGTAGCTGTGTCCAATAAGCTGACCCCAATGATAATTGAGGTAACACCGGTCAACGAGCGTATTATGAGATTAAGGATTCGTCACTCCTTAGGTGTCATTTCCCTGGTCTCTGTTTATGCTCCGACTGAGGCGAGTGATCTCACCGTGAAGGATGCATTCTACGCCACGCTCGAGTCTGTGGTTGATCAGTGCCCCAGACGAGATACACTTCGAGTCTTGGGGGATTTCAATGCATCGACTGAAACTGATAGGGATGGTTATGAGGTGTGTGTTGGTCCCCATGGGTCAGGAACTATGAACCAGAATAGCACTAAGTTCCTTGACTTTGCAAGAAGTCATGGACTTAGGGTGGCTGGTTCATGGTTTCAGCACCCACAAGATCATCGCTGGACTTGGTATTCCAACGCTGGCGGTGTGGCAAAGGAGAGTGACCATGTCCTCATTGACCTCATAGGGTTCGCCACCATCTGCTTGAGCACCAGGGTCCAGAGCAGTCAGGCTTTACACCAAAGAGGTCAACGATTGACCGTATCCTTGCTCTTCGTGTCCTCACCGAACGCAGACGAGAGTTTCGGCAGGGGCTGCTTGCAGCCTATGTTGTTCTCTGTAAAGCGTTCGATTCCGTGAATCGGGATGCCCTCTGGAGGATTCTTGGTCTTCGTGGGGTGCCACCAAAACTGATCGATCTGAAGTCTGAACTCTACTGTGGTACTGAGAGTGCTGTGAAGTGTGGTGGTACCATCTCTGACTTATTTCCAGTTGTTACTGGAGTTCGTCAGGGGTGTGTTCTGGCCCCCACACTTTTCAGCACTTGTATGGACTGGATTTTAGGGAGGATGTCGGAGAGATCAAGCTGCCGTGCATCGTTTGGGAATGTCAAGATCTCGGTCCTTGATTTCGCAGATGATGCAGTCATCTTTGCGGAGACTTTAGACATCCTCTTGGGGGCCCTCGAGGTGCTGAATGAGGAGTCGGAGCCGCTGGGATTACGGGTTTCTTGGGTCAAAACTAAGTTCCAGGCTTTCAATGACATCTTAGATGCTGCTGTCCTGTCTGTGTGTTTGTGGTGAGGATGTTGAGGTCGTGGAGAGATTCACTTACCTTGGCAGTGATATTCATGTCTCTGCTTGCTGTGAGTCAGAGGTCAATAGACGTCTGGGTCGGGCCTGGGGAGTCATGGATTCACTGGATCATGGGGTGTGGCGGTACCTGTGCGGGAGGACGAAAGTCCGAGTCTTCAGGTCCTTGGTACTTCCAGTCTTGCTCTATGGATGTGAGACTTGGACTCTAACCAAGGATCTGAGACGGAGACTTAATTCCTTTGGTACCAGGTCTCTTCGGAGAATCCTTGGCTATCGCTGGTCGGATTTTGTGTCCAACGAGCGGTTGCTGAGAGAGACTTGGATGAGATTTGTTACCTGCATAGTCTGTGAGTGTCAGTTGCGGCTGTATGGACATGTGGCTCGTTTTCCTGATGCTGATCCTGCTCACCAGATTCTCTCAGCAAAGGAGTCTCATGAGTGGAGGAGGCCAATGTGCCGACCACGTGCCTCGTGGTTACAGCAGGTTGACCATCATCTCAAGGAGATGGGGATGGGCCTGGCATCTGCCTGGGGGATGGCCAGACTGAGGCCCCTGGAGTACCGGCGGAAAGTGGACGCAGCGACGCGCTGTTCTGGCACAGGCTCCCATACCTGACCTGACATGAACCCGTTGGGTTCCCGTTGTGACAGCACTTGATGAAAAAATAATTTCAAAAAAAAAAAAAAGTTTGGAGATGATTCGATTAAACTTACTCAAAAAATAAGGGTTTTGTTGACCTCCATGATTTACCGCAAAGTGACCTTGACCTTTGTGTGTGCTGAAGGGTATTGTAATAATACTACGATATGTGTACCCACAAGAGTTTCCGATGAGAATTGTGCTCTACAGAGTGATATAAATGTGAAAAATCCAATGATTACAGACAAACAAACAAAAAAAAACTTACCAAGTAACAGATCTTGCAAAAACTTCGTTTTGGCAAGATAATAAAAAGATAGCTCCAGCAAACTATACCGTTGAGGTTGTTTGCATTGATCAAA
>NC_140966.1:99583313-99585813 GCF_056783735.1 Eptatretus burgeri | reverse complement strand
AGGTGTTCATATGGATTTTTAGCTGTTCATTGAGTAGGTGTTCAATTAGGATTCTTTCTTTCTTTTTCATTGACTTGGTGTTCAATTAGAATATTAACAGTTTATTGATTAGAATATTTCTTTTTCATTGAGTAGATAAGTAGGTGTACAATTAGAATATATTATCAGTTCATTGAGTAGATGTTCAATTAGAATATTTCTTTTTCATTGGGTAGATAAGTAGGTGTACAATTAGAATATATTATCAGTTCATTGAGTAGATGTTCAATTAGAATATTTCTTTTTCATTGGGTAGGTGTTCAATTGGAATATTTCTTTTTCATTGGGTAGGTGTTCATATGGATTCTTTCTTTCTGTTCATTGAGTAGGTGTTCAATTAGAATATTAACAGTTCATTGAGTAGGTGTTCAATTAGGATTCTTTCTTTCTTTTTCATTGACTTGATGAGTAGGTGTTCAATTAGAATATATTAACAGTTCATTGATTAGGTGTTCAATTAGCATTCTTTCTTTCTTTTCATTGATTAGATAAGTAGGTGTTCATATGGATTCTTTCTTTCTTTTCATTAACTAGGTGTTCATATGGATTCTTTCTTTCTGTTCATTGAGTAGGTGTTCAATTAGAATATTAACAGTTCATTGATTAGATAAGTAGGTGTTCATATGGATTCTTTTCTTTCTTTTTCATTGACTAGGTGTTCATATGGATTCTTTCTTTTTTCATTGAGTAGGTGTTCATCTAGATTATTTCAAATGAATGGGAAAAATAAATCACAAGAGTTTGGATAGATAAGAAAAAAAATTAATCTGAAATGTTGTCCATTTGTTGGTTCACACTTTTTACTCTTTGGTATACACTATTTCTCCTGACTTTGTTAAGAAGTTTTGAGTTAATGAGGCGATTGGGAGATTTAATTATCCAGGGTATAACATTATGTTATGTTGTCTTTGCTCTGTTTGAATTAGAGCATCTATAAAACAAATGTAGGGTTCTTCCTTATTTTAACTAGATATATCAAAATGATGATTATTATCAAAAAGATTATTGAGAGTGAGGCAAAGAAAATCCAAGATATTTTCATGGTCTCTATATCAAATATTGAGTAGAGAGTACATGTTTCATTATTTACTTTAACAATCTGGTCGGTCAATTCTACATTTGCATGACAGACCTGGGCAGTTTTTTTCTAAACCCTTTGTTTTATAGTATTCTAGGACACATTCGACTGTAGGATGAATATATCTTTTACCAAAACATGATTTAAACAAATTCTTTTCATCCAAGTTTCTTACACTTTCTTGGGTTATCATTGAATCAATACATTTTTTTCACAGGAATTACAAAAGACAAAACTAAGCAGATAATACACCTTTGTGGACACTCGAGGGTCAAGTCCGAGGTGTATAACAGTATATAATGTGTGTCAAGGGGGACGTTCTTAGATCTGTGAACCCCAAACACAGAATCCTCAACTGAATAGTCAAGGCTTAACTTTTGTTTGTGTGTGTGTGTGCAATGGGAGCAATAGGTTGGCGCTTCACTCCCTCCTACTATACACCGTTGTGGACACTCGAGGGCCAAGTCCGAGGTGTATAACAGTATATAATGTGTGTCAAGGGGTGGACGTTCTTACATCTGTGAACCCCAAACACAGAATCCTCAACTGAATAGTCAAGGCTTAACTTTTGTTTGTTGATGTGTATGTGTGTGTGTCCCAACCCTCACATTCAAAATCTCAACCCCAACCCTCACATTCAAAATCTCAACCCCAACTCAATCCTCGCCCAACACAATGTCTTTTTCAAAATGAGATTTCCACCTATATATATATATTTTTACGTTTTTTTTTTCTTCTTCCAATTCTGTCTTTTAAGGCTTTCAGGTTTGATGACGTAGAAAGGGGGAGTAAGCCTGCACTTTCTTCCCAGAACGAACAATGTATATTTTTTGCTTTTTTCTCTTCTTCCAATTCTGTCTTTTAAGCTTTTCAGGTTTGATCACGTAGAAAGGGGAGTAAGCCTGCACTTTCTTCCCAGAACTTTCTTGATCTTGCTCCCATCAAGCACCATCCGACAAAGAACTACATCGATAGGTTTAGATCCCAAAGAGTGATAGCAACTCCAAAAGTCTCTAAAATATAAATAAATAAAATAATAATAATAATAAATAAATAAATAAATAAATAAAAGCCCCCAAAAAAGTTTCAAGTGTTCAACATAAACCCAACTTTCCAAGTCTTCAAGGTATAACCACATTCCCGTTGAGTTTCCAAGATATGTATCACATTGTGAGTTATCAATCCAGAACCCACATTTCAAGTATTCAAAGTAAAACCAACTTACAAAGTCTCTTAAGGATAACTCATTTACTGATTTTTTCAAAATTTGTGAGTCTCCAAGGTAGGACCCATATTTAGAACCATCTTGGCAGAACCCTTTTCCTGAGTCTCCAAGGTAGTTATTTAAACCATCAAGGCAGAACTCATTTACTGATTTTTTCA